>NW_027364336.1:0-254409 GCF_046119375.1 Phyllobates terribilis
TCTGGTATATGAAAAACATGTTTTTCAATGGCAAAAATCAATGAATATTGTAAATGCACAAACAGTAATATCTCCACATTGCACGGTGCAATTCTGAAATTTTTTGCTTTTTCCTGCTAATCCTAGCATGATAAAGAAGATTCAAAGAGAGTGAGATGCCAGCTCCTTTCATTCAGTCAGTAGCTTCAAACATTTCTGGTATATGAAAAACATGTTTTTCAATGGCAAAAATCAATGAATATTGTAAATGCACAAACAGTAATATCTCCACATTGCACGGTGCAATTCTGAAATTTTTTGCTTTTTCCTGCTAATCCTAGCATGATAAAGAAGATTCAAAGAGAGTGAGATGCCAGCTCCTTTCATTCAGTCAGTAGCTTCAAACATTTCTGGTATATGAAAAACATGTTTTTCAATGGCAAAAATCAATGAATATTGTAAATGCACAAACAGTAATATCTCCACATTGCACGGTGCAATTCTGAAATTTTTTGCTTTTTCCTGCTAATCCTAGCATGATAAAGAAGATTCAAAGAGAGTGAGATGCCAGCTCCTTTCATTCAGTCAGTAGCTTCAAACATTTCTGGACGTTTTTCAATGGCAAAAATCAATGAATATTGTAAATGCACAAACAGTAATATCTCCACATTGCAAGGTGCAATTCTGAAATTTTTAGCTTTTTCCTGTTAATCCTAGCATGATAAAGAAGATTCAAAGAGAGTGAGATGCCAGCTTTTTTCATTCAGTCAGTAGCTTCAAACATTTCTGGTATATGAAAAACATGTTTTTCAATGGCAAAAATCAATGAATATTGTAAATGCACAAACAGTAATATCTCCACATTGCACGGTGCAATTCTGAAATTTTTAGCTTTTTCCTGCTAATCCTAGCATGATAAAGAAGATTCAAAGAGAGTGAGATGCCAGCTCCTTTCATTCAGTCAGTAGCTTCAAACATTTCTGGACGTTTTTCAATGGCAAAAATCAATGAATATTGTAAATGCACAAACAGTAATATCTCCACATTGCAAGGTGCAATTCTGAAATTTTTTGCTTTTTCCTGTTAATCCTAGCATGATAAAGAAGATTCAAAGAGAGTGAGATGCCAGCTCCTTTCATTCAGTCAGTAGCTTCAAACATTTCTGGACGTTTTTCAATGGCAAAAATCAATGAATATTGTAAATGCACAAACAGTAATATCTCCACATTGCAAGGTGCAATTCTGAAATTTTTTGCTTTTTCCTGCTAATCCTAGCATGATAAAGAAGATTCAAAGAGAGTGAGATGCCAGCTCCTTTCATTCAGTCAGTAGCTTCAAACATTTCTGGTATATGAAAAACATGTTTTTCAATGGCAAAAATCAATGAATATTGTAAATGCACAAACAGTAATATCTCCACATTGCACGGTGCAATTCTGAAATTTTTAGCTTTTTCCTGTTAATCCTAGCATGATAAAGAAGATTCAAAGAGAGTGAGATGCCAGCTCCTTTCATTCAGTCAGTAGCTTCAAACATTTCTGGTATATGAAAAACATGTTTTTCAATGGCAAAAATCAATGAATATTGTAAATGCACAAACAGTAATATCTCCACATTGCACGGTGCAATTCTGAAATTTTTAGCTTTTTCCTGCTAATCCTAGCATGATAAAGAAGATTCAAAGAGAGTGAGATGCCAGCTCCTTTCATTCAGTCAGTAGCTTCAAACATTTTTGGACGTTTTTCAATGGCAAAAATCAATGAATATTGTAAATGCACAAACAGTAATATCTCCACATTGCACGGTGCAATTCTGAAATTTTTTGCTTTTTCCTGCTAATCCTAGCATGATAAAGAAGATTCAAAGAGAGTGAGATGCCAGCTCCTTTCATTCAGTCAGTAGCTTCAAACATTTCTGGTATATGAAAAACATGTTTTTCAATGGCAAAAATCAATGAATATTGTAAATGCACAAACAGTAATATCTCCACATTGCACGGTGCAATTCTGAAATTTTTAGCTTTTTCCTGTTAATCCTAGCATGATAAAGAAGATTCAAAGAGAGTGAGATGCCAGCTCCTTTCATTCAGTCAGTAGCTTCAAACATTTCTGGACGTTTTTCAATGGCAAAAATCAATGAATATTGTAAATGCACAAACAGTAATATCTCCACATTGCACGGTGCAATTCTGAAATTTTTTGCTTTTTCCTGCTAATCCTAGCATGATAAAGAAGATTCAAAGAGAGTGAGATGCCAGCTCCTTTCATTCAGTCAGTAGCTTCAAACATTTCTGGTATATGAAAAACATGTTTTTCAATGGCAAAAATCAATGAATATTGTAAATGCACAAACAGTAATATCTCCACATTGCAAGGTGCAATTCTGAAATTTTTTGCTTTTTCCTGCTAATCCTAGCATGATAAAGAAGATTCAAAGAGAGTGAGATGCCAGCTCCTTTCATTCAGTCAGTAGCTTCAAACATTTCTGGACGTTTTTCAATGGCAAAAATCAATGAATATTGTAAATGCACAAACAGTAATATCTCCACATTGCAAGGTGCAATTCTGAAATTTTTAGCTTTTTCCTGCTAATCCTAGCATGATAAAGAAGATTCAAAGAGAGTGAGATGCCAGCTCCTTTCATTCAGTCAGTAGTTTCAAACATTTCTGGTATATGAAAAACATGTTTTTCAATGGCAAAAATCAATGAATATTGTAAATGCACAAACAGTAATATCTCCACATTGCACGGTGCAATTCTGAAATTTTTAGCTTTTTCCTGCTAATCCTAGCATGATAAAGAAGATTCAAAGAGAGTGAGATGCCAGCTCCTTTCATTCAGTCAGTAGCTTCAAACATTTCTGGTATATGAAAAACATGTTTTTCAATGGCAAAAATCAATGAATATTGTAAATGCACAAACAGTAATATCTCCACATTGCACGGTGCAATTCTGAAATTTTTTGCTTTTTCCTGCTAATCCTAGCATGATAAAGAAGATTCAAAGAGAGTGAGATGCCAGCTCCTTTCATTCAGTCAGTAGCTTCAAACATTTCTGGACGTTTTTCAATGGCAAAAATCAATGAATATTGTAAATGCACAAACAGTAATATCTCCACATTGCAAGGTGCAATTCTGAAATTTTTAGCTTTTTCCTGTTAATCCTAGCATGATAAAGAAGATTCAAAGAGAGTGAGATGCCAGCTCCTTTCATTCAGTCAGTAGCTTCAAACATTTCTGGTATATGAAAAACATGTTTTTCAATGGCAAAAATCAATGAATATTGTAAATGCACAAACAGTAATATCTCCACATTGCACGGTGCAATTCTGAAATTTTTTGCTTTTTCCTGTTAATCCTAGCATGATAAAGAAGATTCAAAGAGAGTGAGATGCCAGCTCCTTTCATTCAGTCAGTAGCTTCAAACATTTCTGGTATATGAAAAACATGTTTTTCAATGGCAAAAATCAATGAATATTGTAAATGCACAAACAGTAATATCTCCACATTGCACGGTGCAATTCTGAAATTTTTTGCTTTTTCCTGCTAATCCTAGCATGATAAAGAAGATTCAAAGAGAGTGAGATGCCAGCTCCTTTCATTCAGTCAGTAGCTTCAAACATTTCTGGTATATGAAAAACATGTTTTTCAATGGCAAAAATCAATGAATATTGTAAATGCACAAACAGTAATATCTCCACATTGCACGGTGCAATTCTGAAATTTTTAGCTTTTTCCTGCTAATCCTAGCATGATAAAGAAGATTCAAAGAGAGTGAGATGCCAGCTCCTTTCATTCAGTCAGTAGCTTCAAACATTTCTGGACGTTTTTCAATGGCAAAAATCAATGAATATTGTAAATGCACAAACAGTAATATCTCCACATTGCACGGTGCAATTCTGAAATTTTTTGCTTTTTCCTGCTAATCCTAGCATGATAAAGAAGATTCAAAGAGAGTGAGATGCCAGCTCCTTTCATTCAGTCAGTAGCTTCAAACATTTCTGGTATATGAAAAACATGTTTTTCAATGGCAAAAATCAATGAATATTGTAAATGCACAAACAGTAATATCTCCACATTGCACGGTGCAATTCTGAAATTTTTAGCTTTTTCCTGTTAATCCTAGCATGATAAAGAAGATTCAAAGAGAGTGAGATGCCAGCTCCTTTCATTCAGTCAGTAGCTTCAAACATTTCTGGACGTTTTTCAATGGCAAAAATCAATGAATATTGTAAATGCACAAACAGTAATATCTCCACATTGCACTGTGCAATTCTGAAATTTTTTGCTTTTTCCTGCTAATCCTAGCATGATAAAGAAGATTCAAAGAGAGTGAGATGCCAGCTCCTTTCATTCAGTCAGTAGCTTCAAACATTTCTGGTATATGAAAAACATGTTTTTCAATGGCAAAAATCAATGAATATTGTAAATGCACAAACAGTAATATCTCCACATTGCAAGGTGCAATTCTGAAATTTTTTGCTTTTTCCTGCTAATCCTAGCATGATAAAGAAGATTCAAAGAGAGTGAGATGCCAGCTCCTTTCATTCAGTCAGTAGCTTCAAACATTTCTGGACGTTTTTCAATGGCAAAAATCAATGAATATTGTAAATGCACAAACAGTAATATCTCCACATTGCACGGTGCAATTCTGAAATTTTTAGCTTTTTCCTGCTAATCCTAGCATGATAAAGAAGATTCAAAGAGAGTGAGATGCCAGCTCCTTTCATTCAGTCAGTAGTTTCAAACATTTCTGGTATATGAAAAACATGTTTTTCAATGGCAAAAATCAATGAATATTGTAAATGCACAAACAGTAATATCTCCACATTGCACGGTGCAATTCTGAAATTTTTAGCTTTTTCCTGCTAATCCTAGCATGATAAAGAAGATTCAAAGAGAGTGAGATGCCAGCTCCTTTCATTCAGTCAGTAGCTTCAAACATTTCTGGTATATGAAAAACATGTTTTTCAATGGCAAAAATCAATGAATATTTTAAATGCACAAACAGTAATATCTCCACATTGCACGGTGCAATTCTGAAATTTTTTGCTTTTTCCTGCTAATCCTAGCATGATAAAGAAGATTCAAAGAGAGTGAGATGCCAGCTCCTTTCATTCAGTCAGTAGCTTCAAACATTTCTGGACGTTTTTCAATGGCAAAAATCAATGAATATTGTAAATGCACAAACAGTAATATCTCCACATTGCAAGGTGCAATTCTGAAATTTTTAGCTTTTTCCTGTTAATCCTAGCATGATAAAGAAGATTCAAAGAGAGTGAGATGCCAGCTCCTTTCATTCAGTCAGTAGCTTCAAACATTTCTGGTATATGAAAAACATGTTTTTCAATGGCAAAAATCAATGAATATTGTAAATGCACAAACAGTAATATCTCCACATTGCACGGTGCAATTCTGAAATTTTTTGCTTTTTCCTGTTAATCCTAGCATGATAAAGAAGATTCAAAGAGAGTGAGATGCCAGCTCCTTTCATTCAGTCAGTAGCTTCAAACATTTCTGGTATATGAAAAACATGTTTTTCAATGGCAAAAATCAATGAATATTGTAAATGCACAAACAGTAATATCTCCACATTGCACGGTGCAATTCTGAAATTTTTTGCTTTTTCCTGCTAATCCTAGCATGATAAAGAAGATTCAAAGAGAGTGAGATGCCAGCTCCTTTCATTCAGTCAGTAGCTTCAAACATTTCTGGTATATGAAAAACATGTTTTTCAATGGCAAAAATCAATGAATATTGTAAATGCACAAACAGTAATATCTCCACATTGCACGGTGCAATTCTGAAATTTTTTGCTTTTTCCTGCTAATCCTAGCATGATAAAGAAGATTCAAAGAGAGTGAGATGCCAGCTCCTTTCATTCAGTCAGTAGCTTCAAACATTTCTGGACGTTTTTCAATGGCAAAAATCAATGAATATTGTAAATGCACAAACAGTAATATCTCCACATTGCACGGTGCAATTCTGAAATTTTTAGCTTTTTCCTGCTAATCCTAGCATGATAAAGAAGATTCAAAGAGAGTGAGATGCCAGCTCCTTTCATTCAGTCAGTAGCTTCAAACATTTCTGGACGTTTTTCAATGGCAAAAATCAATGAATATTGTAAATGCACAAACAGTAATATCTCCACATTGCAAGGTGCAATTCTGAAATTTTTAGCTTTTTCCTGCTAATCCTAGCATGATAAAGAAGATTCAAAGAGAGTGAGATGCCAGCTCCTTTCATTCAGTCAGTAGCTTCAAACATTTCTGGTATATGAAAAACATGTTTTTCAATGGCAAAAATCAATGAATATTGTAAATGCACAAACAGTAATATCTCCACATTGCAAGGTGCAATTCTGAAATTTTTTGCTTTTTCCTGTTAATCCTAGCATGATAAAGAAGATTCAAAGAGAGTGAGATGCCAGCTCCTTTCATTCAGTCAGTAGCTTCAAACATTTCTGGACGTTTTTCAATGGCAAAAATCAATGAATATTGTAAATGCACAAACAGTAATATCTCCACATTGCAAGGTGCAATTCTGAAATTTTTTGCTTTTTCCTGCTAATCCTAGCATGATAAAGAAGATTCAAAGAGAGTGAGATGCCAGCTCCTTTCATTCAGTCAGTAGCTTCAAACATTTCTGGTATATGAAAAACATGTTTTTCAATGGCAAAAATCAATGAATATTGTAAATGCACAAACAGTAATATCTCCACATTGCACGGTGCAATTCTGAAATTTTTTGCTTTTTCCTGCTAATCCTAGCATGATAAAGAAGATTCAAAGAGAGTGAGATGCCAGCTCCTTTCATTCAGTCAGTAGCTTCAAACATTTCTGGTATATGAAAAACATGTTTTTCAATGGCAAAAATCAATGAATATTGTAAATGCACAAACAGTAATATCTCCACATTGCACGGTGCAATTCTGAAATTTTTTGCTTTTTCCTGCTAATCCTAGCATGATAAAGAAGATTCAAAGAGAGTGAGATGCCAGCTCCTTTCATTCAGTCAGTAGCTTCAAACATTTCTGGACGTTTTTCAATGGCAAAAATCAATGAATATTGTAAATGCACAAACAGTAATATCTCCACATTGCAAGGTGCAATTCTGAAATTTTTAGCTTTTTCCTGTTAATCCTAGCATGATAAAGAAGATTCAAAGAGAGTGAGATGCCAGCTCCTTTCATTCAGTCAGTAGCTTCAAACATTTCTGGACGTTTTTCAATGGCAAAAATCAATGAATATTGTAAATGCACAAACAGTAATATCTCCACATTGCACGGTGCAATTCTGAAATTTTTTGCTTTTTCCTGCTAATCCTAGCATGATAAAGAAGATTCAAAGAGAGTGAGATGCCAGCTCCTTTCATTCAGTCAGTAGCTTCAAACATTTCTGGTATATGAAAAACATGTTTTTCAATGGCAAAAATCAATGAATATTGTAAATGCACAAACAGTAATATCTCCACATTGCACGGTGCAATTCTGAAATTTTTAGCTTTTTCCTGTTAATCCTAGCATGATAAAGAAGATTCAAAGAGAGTGAGATGCCAGCTCCTTTCATTCAGTCAGTAGCTTCAAACATTTCTGGACGTTTTTCAATGGCAAAAATCAATGAATATTGTAAATGCACAAACAGTAATATCTCCACATTGCACGGTGCAATTCTGAAATTTTTTGCTTTTTCCTGCTAATCCTAGCATGATAAAGAAGATTCAAAGAGAGTGAGATGCCAGCTCCTTTCATTCAGTCAGTAGCTTCAAACATTTCTGGTATATGAAAAACATGTTTTTCAATGGCAAAAATCAATGAATATTGTAAATGCACAAACAGTAATATCTCCACATTGCAAGGTGCAATTCTGAAATTTTTTGCTTTTTCCTGCTAATCCTAGCATGATAAAGAAGATTCAAAGAGAGTGAGATGCCAGCTCCTTTCATTCAGTCAGTAGCTTCAAACATTTCTGGACGTTTTTCAATGGCAAAAATCAATGAATATTGTAAATGCACAAACAGTAATATCTCCACATTGCACGGTGCAATTCTGAAATTTTTAGCTTTTTCCTGCTAATCCTAGCATGATAAAGAAGATTCAAAGAGAGTGAGATGCCAGCTCCTTTCATTCAGTCAGTAGTTTCAAACATTTCTGGTATATGAAAAACATGTTTTTCAATGGCAAAAATCAATGAATATTGTAAATGCACAAACAGTAATATCTCCACATTGCACGGTGCAATTCTGAAATTTTTAGCTTTTTCCTGCTAATCCTAGCATGATAAAGAAGATTCAAAGAGAGTGAGATGCCAGCTCCTTTCATTCAGTCAGTAGCTTCAAACATTTCTGGTATATGAAAAACATGTTTTTCAATGGCAAAAATCAATGAATATTGTAAATGCACAAACAGTAATATCTCCACATTGCACGGTGCAATTCTGAAATTTTTTGCTTTTTCCTGCTAATCCTAGCATGATAAAGAAGATTCAAAGAGAGTGAGATGCCAGCTCCTTTCATTCAGTCAGTAGCTTCAAACATTTCTGGACGTTTTTCAATGGCAAAAATCAATGAATATTGTAAATGCACAAACAGTAATATCTCCACATTGCAAGGTGCAATTCTGAAATTTTTAGCTTTTTCCTGTTAATCCTAGCATGATAAAGAAGATTCAAAGAGAGTGAGATGCCAGCTCCTTTCATTCAGTCAGTAGCTTCAAACATTTCTGGTATATGAAAAACATGTTTTTCAATGGCAAAAATCAATGAATATTGTAAATGCACAAACAGTAATATCTCCACATTGCATGGTGCAATTCTGAAATTTTTTGCTTTTTCCTGTTAATCCTAGCATGATAAAGAAGATTCAAAGAGAGTGAGATGCCAGCTCCTTTCATTCAGTCAGTAGCTTCAAACATTTCTGGTATATGAAAAACATGTTTTTCAATGGCAAAAATCAATGAATATTGTAAATGCACAAACAGTAATATCTCCACATTGCACGGTGCAATTCTGAAATTTTTTGCTTTTTCCTGCTAATCCTAGCATGATAAAGAAGATTCAAAGAGAGTGAGATGCCAGCTCCTTTCATTCAGTCAGTAGCTTCAAACATTTCTGGTATATGAAAAACATGTTTTTCAATGGCAAAAATCAATGAATATTGTAAATGCACAAACAGTAATATCTCCACATTGCACGGTGCAATTCTGAAATTTTTAGCTTTTTCCTGCTAATCCTAGCATGATAAAGAAGATTCAAAGAGAGTGAGATGCCAGCTCCTTTCATTCAGTCAGTAGCTTCAAACATTTCTGGACGTTTTTCAATGGCAAAAATCAATGAATATTGTAAATGCACAAACAGTAATATCTCCACATTGCACGGTGCAATTCTGAAATTTTTTGCTTTTTCCTGCTAATCCTAGCATGATAAAGAAGATTCAAAGAGAGTGAGATGCCAGCTCCTTTCATTCAGTCAGTAGCTTCAAACATTTCTGGTATATGAAAAACATGTTTTTCAATGGCAAAAATCAATGAATATTGTAAATGCACAAACAGTAATATCTCCACATTGCACGGTGCAATTCTGAAATTTTTAGCTTTTTCCTGTTAATCCTAGCATGATAAAGAAGATTCAAAGAGAGTGAGATGCCAGCTCCTTTCATTCAGTCAGTAGCTTCAAACATTTCTGGACGTTTTTCAATGGCAAAAATCAATGAATATTGTAAATGCACAAACAGTAATATCTCCACATTGCACGGTGCAATTCTGAAATTTTTTGCTTTTTCCTGCTAATCCTAGCATGATAAAGAAGATTCAAAGAGAGTGAGATGCCAGCTCCTTTCATTCAGTCAGTAGCTTCAAACATTTCTGGTATATGAAAAACATGTTTTTCAATGGCAAAAATCAATGAATATTGTAAATGCACAAACAGTAATATCTCCACATTGCAAGGTGCAATTCTGAAATTTTTTGCTTTTTCCTGCTAATCCTAGCATGATAAAGAAGATTCAAAGAGAGTGAGATGCCAGCTCCTTTCATTCAGTCAGTAGCTTCAAACATTTCTGGACGTTTTTCAATGGCAAAAATCAATGAATATTGTAAATGCACAAACAGTAATATCTCCACATTGCACGGTGCAATTCTGAAATTTTTAGCTTTTTCCTGCTAATCCTAGCATGATAAAGAAGATTCAAAGAGAGTGAGATGCCAGCTCCTTTCATTCAGTCAGTAGTTTCAAACATTTCTGGTATATGAAAAACATGTTTTTCAATGGCAAAAATCAATGAATATTGTAAATGCACAAACAGTAATATCTCCACATTGCACGGTGCAATTCTGAAATTTTTAGCTTTTTCCTGCTAATCCTAGCATGATAAAGAAGATTCAAAGAGAGTGAGATGCCAGCTCCTTTCATTCAGTCAGTAGCTTCAAACATTTCTGGTATATGAAAAACATGTTTTTCAATGGCAAAAATCAATGAATATTGTAAATGCACAAACAGTAATATCTCCACATTGCACGGTGCAATTCTGAAATTTTTTGCTTTTTCCTGCTAATCCTAGCATGATAAAGAAGATTCAAAGAGAGTGAGATGCCAGCTCCTTTCATTCAGTCAGTAGCTTCAAACATTTCTGGACGTTTTTCAATGGCAAAAATCAATGAATATTGTAAATGCACAAACAGTAATATCTCCACATTGCAAGGTGCAATTCTGAAATTTTTAGCTTTTTCCTGTTAATCCTAGCATGATAAAGAAGATTCAAAGAGAGTGAGATGCCAGCTCCTTTCATTCAGTCAGTAGCTTCAAACATTTCTGGTATATGAAAAACATGTTTTTCAATGGCAAAAATCAATGAATATTGTAAATGCACAAACAGTAATATCTCCACATTGCACGGTGCAATTCTGAAATTTTTTGCTTTTTCCTGTTAATCCTAGCATGATAAAGAAGATTCAAAGAGAGTGAGATGCCAGCTCCTTTCATTCAGTCAGTAGCTTCAAACATTTCTGGTATATGAAAAACATGTTTTTCAATGGCAAAAATCAATGAATATTGTAAATGCACAAACAGTAATATCTCCACATTGCACGGTGCAATTCTGAAATTTTTTGCTTTTTCCTGCTAATCCTAGCATGATAAAGAAGATTCAAAGAGAGTGAGATGCCAGCTCCTTTCATTCAGTCAGTAGCTTCAAACATTTCTGGTATATGAAAAACATGTTTTTCAATGGCAAAAATCAATGAATATTGTAAATGCACAAACAGTAATATCTCCACATTGCACGGTGCAATTCTGAAATTTTTTGCTTTTTCCTGCTAATCCTAGCATGATAAAGAAGATTCAAAGAGAGTGAGATGCCAGCTCCTTTCATTCAGTCAGTAGCTTCAAACATTTCTGGACGTTTTTCAATGGCAAAAATCAATGAATATTGTAAATGCACAAACAGTAATATCTCCACATTGCACGGTGCAATTCTGAAATTTTTAGCTTTTTCCTGCTAATCCTAGCATGATAAAGAAGATTCAAAGAGAGTGAGATGCCAGCTCCTTTCATTCAGTCAGTAGCTTCAAACATTTCTGGACGTTTTTCAATGGCAAAAATCAATGAATATTGTAAATGCACAAACAGTAATATCTCCACATTGCAAGGTGCAATTCTGAAATTTTTAGCTTTTTCCTGCTAATCCTAGCATGATAAAGAAGATTCAAAGAGAGTGAGATGCCAGCTCCTTTCATTCAGTCAGTAGCTTCAAACATTTCTGGTATATGAAAAACATGTTTTTCAATGGCAAAAATCAATGAATATTGTAAATGCACAAACAGTAATATCTCCACATTGCAAGGTGCAATTCTGAAATTTTTTGCTTTTTCCTGTTAATCCTAGCATGATAAAGAAGATTCAAAGAGAGTGAGATGCCAGCTCCTTTCATTCAGTCAGTAGCTTCAAACATTTCTGGACGTTTTTCAATGGCAAAAATCAATGAATATTGTAAATGCACAAACAGTAATATCTCCACATTGCAAGGTGCAATTCTGAAATTTTTTGCTTTTTCCTGCTAATCCTAGCATGATAAAGAAGATTCAAAGAGAGTGAGATGCCAGCTCCTTTCATTCAGTCAGTAGCTTCAAACATTTCTGGTATATGAAAAACATGTTTTTCAATGGCAAAAATCAATGAATATTGTAAATGCATAAACAGTAATATCTCCACATTGCACGGTGCAATTCTGAAATTTTTTGCTTTTTCCTGCTAATCCTAGCATGATAAAGAAGATTCAAAGAGAGTGAGATGCCAGCTCCTTTCATTCAGTCAGTAGCTTCAAACATTTCTGGTATATGAAAAACATGTTTTTCAATGGCAAAAATCAATGAATATTGTAAATGCACAAACAGTAATATCTCCACATTGCACGGTGCAATTCTGAAATTTTTTGCTTTTTCCTGCTAATCCTAGCATGATAAAGAAGATTCAAAGAGAGTGAGATGCCAGCTCCTTTCATTCAGTCAGTAGCTTCAAACATTTCTGGACGTTTTTCAATGGCAAAAATCAATGAATATTGTAAATGCACAAACAGTAATATCTCCACATTGCAAGGTGCAATTCTGAAATTTTTAGCTTTTTCCTGTTAATCCTAGCATGATAAAGAAGATTCAAAGAGAGTGAGATGCCAGCTCCTTTCATTCAGTCAGTAGCTTCAAACATTTCTGGTATATGAAAAACATGTTTTTCAATGGCAAAAATCAATGAATATTGTAAATGCACAAACAGTAATATCTCCACATTGCACGGTGCAATTCTGAAATTTTTTGCTTTTTCCTGTTAATCCTAGCATGATAAAGAAGATTCAAAGAGAGTGAGATGCCAGCTCCTTTCATTCAGTCAGTAGCTTCAAACATTTCTGGTATATGAAAAACATGTTTTTCAATGGCAAAAATCAATGAATATTGTAAATGCACAAACAGTAATATCTCCACATTGCACGGTGCAATTCTGAAATTTTTTGCTTTTTCCTGCTAATCCTAGCATGATAAAGAAGATTCAAAGAGAGTGAGATGCCAGCTCCTTTCTTTCAGTCAGTAGCTTCAAACATTTCTGGTATATGAAAAACATGTTTTTCAATGGCAAAAATCAATGAATATTGTAAATGCACAAACAGTAATATCTCCACATTGCACGGTGCAATTCTGAAATTTTTAGCTTTTTCCTGTTAATCCTAGCATGATAAAGAAGATTCAAAGAGAGTGAGATGCCAGCTCCTTTCATTCAGTCAGTAGCTTCAAACATTTCTGGTATATGAAAAACATGTTTTTCAATGGCAAAAATCAATGAATATTGTAAATGCACAAACAGTAATATCTCCACATTGCACGGTGCAATTCTGAAATTTTTAGCTTTTTCCTGCTAATCCTAGCATGATAAAGAAGATTCAAAGAGAGTGAGATGCCAGCTCCTTTCATTCAGTCAGTAGCTTCAAACATTTCTGGTATATGAAAAACATGTTTTTCAATGGCAAAAATCAATGAATATTGTAAATGCACAAACAGTAATATCTCCACATTGCACGGTGCAATTCTGAAATTTTTAGCTTTTTCCTGTTAATCCTAGCATGATAAAGAAGATTCAAAGAGAGTGAGATGCCAGCTCCTTTCATTCAGTCAGTAGCTTCAAACATTTCTGGTATATGAAAAACATGTTTTTCAATGGCAAAAATCAATGAATATTGTAAATGCACAAACAGTAATATCTCCACATTGCAAGGTGCAATTCTGAAATTTTTAGCTTTTTCCTGCTAATCCTAGCATGATAAAGAAGATTCAAAGAGAGTGAGATGCCAGCTCCTTTCATTCAGTCAGTAGCTTCAAACATTTCTGGTATATGAAAAACATGTTTTTCAATGGCAAAAATCAATGAATATTGTAAATGCACAAACAGTAATATCTCCACATTGCAAGGTGCAATTCTGAAATTTTTTGCTTTTTCTGGCTAATCCTAGCATGATAAAGAAGATACAAAGAGAGTGAGATGCCAGCTCCTTTCATTCAGTCAGTAGCTTCAAACATTTCTGGTATATGAAAAACATGTTTTTCAATGGCAAAAATCAATGAATATTGTAAATGCACAAACAGTAATATCTCCACATTGCACGGTGCAATTCTGAAATTTTTTGCTTTTTCCTGTTAATCCTAGCATGATAAAGAAGATTCAAAGAGAGTGAGATGCCAGCTCCTTTCATTCAGTCAGTAGCTTCAAACATTTCTGGTATATGAAAAACATGTTTTTCAATGGCAAAAATCAATGAATATTGTAAATGCACAAACAGTAATATCTCCACATTGCACGGTGCAATTCTGAAATTTTTAGCTTTTTCCTGTTAATCCTAGCATGATAAAGAAGATTCAAAGAGAGTGAGATGCCAGCTCCTTTCATTCAGTCAGTAGCTTCAAACATTTCTGGTATATGAAAAACATGTTTTTCAATGGCAAAAATCAATGAATATTGTAAATGCACAAACAGTAATATCTCCACATAGCACGGTGCAATTCTGAAATTTTTAGCTTTTTCCTGTTAATCCTAGCATGATAAAGAAGATTCAAAGAGAGTGAGATGCCAGCTCCTTTCATTCAGTCAGTAGCTTCAAACATTTCTGGACGTTTTTCAATGGCAAAAATCAATGAATATTGTAAATGCACAAACAGTAATATCTCCACATTGCAAGGTGCAATTCTGAAATTTTTAGCTTTTTCCTGTTAATCCTAGCATGATAAAGAAGATTCAAAGAGAGTGAGATGCCAGCTCCTTTCATTCAGTCAGTAGCTTCAAACATTTCTGGTATATGAAAAACATGTTTTTCAATGGCAAAAATCAATGAATATTGTAAATGCACAAACAGTAATATCTCCACATTGCACGGTGCAATTCTGAAATTTTTTGCTTTTTCCTGCTAATCCTAGCATGATAAAGAAGATTCAAAGAGAGTGAGATGCCAGCTCCTTTCATTCAGTCAGTAGCTTCAAACATTTCTGGTATATGAAAAACATGTTTTTCAATGGCAAAAATCAATGAATATTGTAAATGCACAAACAGTAATATCTCCACATTGCAAGGTGCAATTCTGAAATTTTTTGCTTTTTCCTGTTAATCCTAGCATGATAAAGAAGATTCAAAGAGAGTGAGATGCCAGCTCCTTTCATTCAGTCAGTAGCTTCAAACATTTCTGGTATATGAAAAACATGTTTTTCAATGGCAAAAATCAATGAATATTGTAAATGCACAAACAGTAATATCTCCACATTGCAAGGTGCAATTCTGAAATTTTTAGCTTTTTCCTGTTAATCTTAGCATGATAAAGAAGATTCAAAGAGAGTGAGATGCCAGCTCCTTTCATTCAGTCAGTAGCTTCAAACATTTCTGGACGTTTTTCAATGGCAAAAATCAATGAATATTGTAAATGCACAAACAGTAATATCTCCACATTGCAAGGTGCAATTCTGAAATTTTTAGCTTTTTCCTGTTAATCCTAGCATGATAAAGAAGATTCAAAGAGAGTGAGATGCCAGCTCCTTTC
Organism: Phyllobates terribilis; assembly: GCF_046119375.1. NCBI lineage: Eukaryota > Metazoa > Chordata > Amphibia > Anura > Dendrobatidae > Phyllobates > Phyllobates terribilis. The sequence continues at coordinate 15,537 of NW_027364336.1, forward strand.
ATTCAGTCAGTAGCTTCAAACATTTCTGGTATATGAAAAACATGTTTTTCAATGGCAAAAATCAATGAATATTGTAAATGCACAAACAGTAATATCTCCACATTGCACGGTGCAATTCTGAAATTTTTTGCTTTTTCCTGCTAATCCTAGCATGATAAAGAAGATTCAAAGAGTGAGATGCCAGCTCCTTTCATTCAGTCAGTAGCTTCAAACATTTCTGGTATATGAAAAACATGTTTTTCAATGGCAAAAATCAATGAATATTGTAAATGCACAAACAGTAATATCTCCACATTGCAAGGTGCAATTCTGAAATTTTTTGCTTTTTCCTGTTAATCCTAGCATGATAAAGAAGATTCAAAGAGAGTGAGATGCCAGCTCCTTTCATTCAGTCAGTAGCTTCAAACATTTCTGGACGTTTTTCAATGGCAAAAATCAATGAATATTGTAAATGCACAAACAGTAATATCTCCACATTGCAAGGTGCAATTCTGAAATTTTTAGCTTTTTCCTGCTAATCCTAGCATGATAAAGAAGATTCAAAGAGAGTGAGATGCCAGCTCCTTTCATTCAGTCAGTAGCTTCAAACATTTCTGGTATATGAAAAACATGTTTTTCAATGGCAAAAATCAATGAATATTGTAAATGCACAAACAGTAATATCTCCACATTGCACGGTGCAATTCTGAAATTTTTAGCTTTTTCCTGTTAATCCTAGCATGATAAAGAAGATTCAAAGAGAGTGAGATGCCAGCTCCTTTCATTCAGTCAGTAGCTTCAAACATTTCTGGTATATGAAAAACATGTTTTTCAATGGCAAAAATCAATGAATATTGTAAATGCACAAACAGTAATATCTCCACATTGCACGGTGCAATTCTGAAATTTTTAGCTTTTTCCTGTTAATCCTAGCATGATAAAGAAATTCAAAGAGAGTGAGATGCCAGCTCCTTTCATTCAGTCAGTAGCTTCAAACATTTCTGGTATATGAAAAACATGTTTTTCAATGGCAAAAATCAATGAATATTGTAAATGCACAAACAGTAATATCTCCACATTGCAAGGTGCAATTCTGAAATTTTTTGCTTTTTCCTGCTAATCCTAGCATGATAAAGAAGATTCAAAGAGAGTGAGATGCCAGCTCCTTTCATTCAGTCAGTAGCTTCAAACATTTCTGGTATATGAAAAACATGTTTTTCAATGGCAAAAATCAATGAATATTGTAAATGCACAAACAGTAATATCTCCACATTGCAAGGTGCAATTCTGAAATTTTTAGCTTTTTCCTGTTAATCCTAGCATGATAAAGAAGATTCAAAGAGAGTGAGATGCCAGCTCCTTTCATTCAGTCAGTAGCTTCAAACATTTCTGGACGTTTTTCAATGGCAAAAATCAATGAATATTGTAAATGCACAAACAGTAATATCTCCACATTGCAAGGTGCAATTCTGAAATTTTTTGCTTTTTCCTGCTAATCCTAGCATGATAAAGAAGATTCAAAGAGAGTGAGATGCCAGCTCCTTTCATTCAGTCAGTAGCTTCAAACATTTCTGGTATATGAAAAACATGTTTTTCAATGGCAAAAATCAATGAATATTGTAAATGCACAAACAGTAATATCTCCACATTGCACGGTGCAATTCTGAAATTTTTTGCTTTTTCCTGCTAATCCTAGCATGATAAAGAAGATTCAAAGAGAGTGAGATGCCAGCTCCTTTCATTCAGTCAGTAGCTTCAAACATTTCTGGTATATGAAAAACATGTTTTTCAATGGCAAAAATCAATGAATATTGTAAATGCACAAACAGTAATATCTCCACATTGCACGGTGCAATTCTGAAATTTTTTGCTTTTTCCTGCTAATCCTAGCATGATAAAGAAGATTCAAAGAGAGTGAGATGCCAGCTCCTTTCATTCAGTCAGTAGCTTCAAACATTTCTGGACGTTTTTCAATGGCAAAAATCAATGAATATTGTAAATGCACAAACAGTAATATCTCCACATTGCAAGGTGCAATTCTGAAATTTTTAGCTTTTTCCTGTTAATCCTAGCATGATAAAGAAGATTCAAAGAGAGTGAGATGCCAGCTCCTTTCATTCAGTCAGTAGCTTCAAACATTTCTGGTATATGAAAAACATGTTTTTCAATGGCAAAAATCAATGAATATTGTAAATGCACAAACAGTAATATCTCCACATTGCACGGTGCAATTCTGAAATTTTTAGCTTTTTCCTGTTAATCCTAGCATGATAAAGAAGATTCAAAGAGAGTGAGATGCCAGCTCCTTTCATTCAGTCAGTAGCTTCAAACATTTCTGGTATATGAAAAACATGTTTTTCAATGGCAAAAATCAATGAATATTGTAAATGCACAAACAGTAATATCTCCACATTGCAAGGTGCAATTCTGAAATTTTTAGCTTTTTCCTGTTAATCCTAGCATGATAAAGAAGATTCAAAGAGAGTGAGATGCCAGCTCCTTTCATTCAGTCAGTAGCTTCAAACATTTCTGGTATATGAAAAACATGTTTTTCAATGGCAAAAATCAATGAATATTGTAAATGCACAAACAGTAATATCTCCACATTGCACGGTGCAATTCTGAAATTTTTAGCTTTTTCCTGTTAATCCTAGCATGATAAAGAAGATTCAAAGAGAGTGAGATGCCAGCTCCTTTCATTCAGTCAGTAGCTTCAAACATTTCTGGTATATGAAAAACATGTTTTTCAATGGCAAAAATCAATGAATATTGTAAATGCACAAACAGTAATATCTCCACATTGCACGGTGCAATTCTGAAATTTTTTGCTTTTTCCTGTTAATCCTAGCATGATAAAGAAGATTCAAAGAGAGTGAGATGCCAGCTCCTTTCATTCAGTCAGTAGCTTCAAACATTTCTGGTATATGAAAAACATGTTTTTCAATGGCAAAAATCAATGAATATTGTAAATGCACAAACAGTAATATCTCCACATTGCACGGTGCAATTCTGAAATTTTTTGCTTTTTCCTGCTAATCCTAGCATGATAAAGAAGATTCAAAGAGAGTGAGATGCCAGCTCCTTTCATTCAGTCAGTAGCTTCAAACATTTCTGGTATATGAAAAACATGTTTTTCAATGGCAAAAATCAATGAATATTGTAAATGCACAAACAGTAATATCTCCACATTGTACGGTGCAATTCTGAAATTTTTAGCTTTTTCCTGCTAATCCTAGCATGATAAAGAAGATTCAAAGAGAGTGAGATGCCAGCTCCTTTCATTCAGTCAGTAGCTTCAAACATTTCTGGTATATGAAAAACATGTTTTTCAATGGCAAAAATCAATGAATATTGTAAATGCACAAACAGTAATATCTCCACATTGCACGGTGCAATTCTGAAATTTTTTGCTTTTTCCTGTTAATCCTAGCATGATAAAGAAGATTCAAAGAGAGTGAGATGCCAGCTACTTTCATTCAGTCAGTAGCTTCAAACATTTCTGGTATATGAAAAACATGTTTTTCAATGGCAAAAATCAATGAATATTGTAAATGCACAAACAGTAATATCTCCACATTGCACGGTGCAATTCTGAAATTTTTAGCTTTTTCCTGTTAATCCTAGCATGATAAAGAAGATTCAAAGAGAGTGAGATGCCAGCTCCTTTCATTCAGTCAGTAGCTTCAAACATTTCTGGACGTTTTTCAATGGCAAAAATCAATGAATATTGTAAATGCACAAACAGTAATATCTCCACATTGCAAGGTGCAATTCTGAAATTTTTTGCTTTTTCCTGCTAATCCTAGCATGATAAAGAAGATTCAAAGAGAGTGAGATGCCAGCTCCTTTCATTCAGTCAGTAGCTTCAAACATTTCTGGTATATGAAAAACATGTTTTTCAATGGCAAAAATCAATGAATATTGTAAATGCACAAACAGTAATATCTCCACATTGCACGGTGCAATTCTGAAATTTTTAGCTTTTTCCTGTTAATCCTAGCATGATAAAGAAGATTCAAAGAGAGTGAGATGCCAGCTCCTTTCATTCAGTCAGTAGCTTCAAACATTTCTGGTATATGAAAAACATGTTTTTCAATGGCAAAAATCAATGAATATTGTAAATGCACAAACAGTAATATCTCCACATTGCACTGTGCAATTCTGAAATTTTTTGCTTTTTCCTGCTAATCCTAGCATGATAAAGAAGATTCAAAGAGAGTGAGATGCCAGCTCCTTTCATTCAGTCAGTAGCTTCAAACATTTCTGGTATATGAAAAACATGTTTTTCAATGGCAAAAATCAATGAATATTGTAAATGCACAAACAGTAATATCTCCACATTGCAAGGTGCAATTCTGAAATTTTTTGCTTTTTCCTGTTAATCCTAGCATGATAAAGAAGATTCAAAGAGAGTGAGATGCCAGCTCCTTTCATTCAGTCAGTAGCTTCAAACATTTCTGGTATATGAAAAACATGTTTTTCAATGGCAAAAATCAATGAATATTGTAAATGCACAAACAGTAATATCTCCACATTGCAAGGTGCAATTCTGAAATTTTTAGCTTTTTCCTGTTAATCCTAGCATGATAAAGAAGATTCAAAGAGAGTGAGATGCCAGCTCCTTTCATTCAGTCAGTAGCTTCAAACATTTCTGGACGTTTTTCAATGGCAAAAATCAATGAATATTGTAAATGCACAAACAGTAATATCTCCACATTGCAAGGTGCAATTCTGAAATTTTTAGCTTTTTCCTGTTAATCTAAGCATGATAAAGAAGATTCAAAGAGAGTGAGATGCCAGCTCCTTTCATTCAGTCAGTAGCTTCAAACATTTCTGGTATATGAAAAACATGTTTTTCAGTGGCAAAAATCAATGAATATTGTAAATGCACAAACAGTAATATCTCCACATTGCACGGTGCAATTCTGAAATTTTTTGCTTTTTCCTGCTAATCCTAGCATGATAAAGAAGATTCAAAGAGAGTGAGATGCCAGCTCCTTTCATTCAGTCAGTAGCTTCAAACATTTCTGGTATATGAAAAACATGTTTTTCAATGGCAAAAATCAATGAATATTGTAAATGCACAAACAGTAATATCTCCACATTGCAAGGTGCAATTCTGAAATTTTTAGCTTTTTCCTGTTAATCCTAGCATGATAAAGAAGATTCAAAGAGAGTGAGATGCCAGCTCCTTTCATTCAGTCAGTAGCTTCAAACATTTCTGGACGTTTTTCAATGGCAAAAATCAATGAATATTGTAAATGCACAAACAGTAATATCTCCACATTGCAAGGTGCAATTCTGAAATTTTTAGCTTTTTCCTGCTAATCCTAGCATGATAAAGAAGATTCAAAGAGAGTGAGATGCCAGCTCCTTTCATTCAGTCAGTAGCTTCAAACATTTCTGGTATATGAAAAACATGTTTTTCAATGGCAAAAATCAATGAATATTGTAAATGCACAAACAGTAATATCTCCACATTGCACGGTGCAATTCTGAAATTTTTAGCTTTTTCCTGTTAATCCTAGCATGATAAAGAAGATTCAAAGAGAGTGAGATGCCAGCTCCTTTCATTCAGTCAGTAGCTTCAAACATTTCTGGTATATGAAAAACATGTTTTTCAATGGCAAAAATCAATGAATATTGTAAATGCACAAACAGTAATATCTCCACATTGCACGGTGCAATTCTGAAATTTTTAGCTTTTTCCTGTTAATCCTAGCATGATAAAGAAGATTCAAAGAGAGTGAGATGCCAGCTCCTTTCATTCAGTCAGTAGCTTCAAACATTTCTGGTATATGAAAAACATGTTTTTCAATGGCAAAAATCAATGAATATTGTAAATGCACAAACAGTAATATCTCCACATTGCAAGGTGCAATTCTGAAATTTTTTGCTTTTTCCTGCTAATCCTAGCATGATAAAGAAGATTCAAAGAGAGTGAGATGCCAGCTCCTTTCATTCAGTCAGTAGCTTCAAACATTTCTGGTATATGAAAAACATGTTTTTCAATGGCAAAAAACAATGAATATTGTAAATGCACAAACAGTAATATCTCCACATTGCAAGGTGCAATTCTGAAATTTTTAGCTTTTTCCTGTTAATCCTAGCATGATAAAGAAGATTCAAAGAGAGTGAGATGCCAGCTCCTTTCATTCAGTCAGTAGCTTCAAACATTTCTGGACGTTTTTCAATGGCAAAAATCAATGAATATTGTAAATGCACAAACAGTAATATCTCCACATTGCAAGGTGCAATTCTGAAATTTTTTGCTTTTTCCTGCTAATCCTAGCATGATAAAGAAGATTCAAAGAGAGTGAGATGCCAGCTCCTTTCATTCAGTCAGTAGCTTCAAACATTTCTGGTATATGAAAAACATGTTTTTCAATGGCAAAAATCAATGAATATTGTAAATGCACAAACAGTAATATCTCCACATTGCACGGTGCAATTCTGAAATTTTTTGCTTTTTCCTGCTAATCCTAGCATGATAAAGAAGATTCAAAGAGAGTGAGATGCCAGCTCCTTTCATTCAGTCAGTAGCTTCAAACATTTCTGGTATATGAAAAACATGTTTTTCAATGGCAAAAATCAATGAATATTGTAAATGCACAAACAGTAATATCTCCACATTGCACGGTGCAATTCTGAAATTTTTTGCTTTTTCCTGCTAATCCTAGCATGATAAAGAAGATTCAAAGAGAGTGAGATGCCAGCTCCTTTCATTCAGTCAGTAGCTTCAAACATTTCTGGACGTTTTTCAATGGCAAAAATCAATGAATATTGTAAATGCACAAACAGTAATATCTCCACATTGCAAGGTGCAATTCTGAAATTTTTAGCTTTTTCCTGTTAATCCTAGCATGATAAAGAAGATTCAAAGAGAGTGAGATGCCAACTCCTTTCATTCAGTCAGTAGCTTCAAACATTTCTGGTATATGAAAAACATGTTTTTCAATGGCAAAAATCAATGAATATTGTAAATGCACAAACAGTAATATCTCCACATAGCACGGTGCAATTCTGAAATTTTTAGCTTTTTCCTGTTAATCCTAGCATGATAAAAAAGATTCAAAGAGAGTGAGATGCCAGCTCCTTTCATTCAGTCAGTAGCTTCAAACATTTCTGGTATATGAAAAACATGTTTTTCAATGGCAAAAATCAATGAATATTGTAAATGCACAAACAGTAATATCTCCACATTGCAAGGTGCAATTCTGAAATTTTTAGCTTTTTCCTGTTAATCCTAGCATGATAAAGAAGATTCAAAGAGAGTGAGATGCCAGCTCCTTTCATTCAGTCAGTAGCTTCAAACATTTCTGGTATATGAAAAACATGTTTTTCAATGGCAAAAATCAATGAATATTGTAAATGCACAAACAGTAATATCTCCACATTGCACGGTGCAATTCTGAAATTTTTAGCTTTTTCCTGTTAATCCTAGCATGATAAAGAAGATTCAAAGAGAGTGAGATGCCAGCTCCTTTCATTCAGTCAGTAGCTTCAAACATTTCTGGTATATGAAAAACATGTTTTTCAATGGCAAAAATCAATGAATATTGTAAATGCACAAACAGTAATATCTCCACATTGCACGGTGCAATTCTGAAATTTTTTGCTTTTTCCTGTTAATCCTAGCATGATAAAGAAGATTCAAAGAGAGTGAGATGCCAGCTCCTTTCATTCAGTCAGTAGCTTCAAACATTTCTGGTATATGAAAAACATGTTTTTCAATGGCAAAAATCAATGAATATTGTAAATGCACAAACAGTAATATCTCCACATTGCACGGTGCAATTCTGAAATTTTTTGCTTTTTCCTGCTAATCCTAGCATGATAAAGAAGATTCAAAGAGAGTGAGATGCCAGCTCCTTTCATTCAGTCAGTAGCTTCAAACATTTCTGGTATATGAAAAACATGTTTTTCAATGGCAAAAATCAATGAATATTGTAAATGCACAAACAGTAATATCTCCACATTGCACGGTGCAATTCTGAAATTTTCAGCTTTTTCCTGCTAATCCTAGCATGATAAAGAAGATTCAAAGAGAGTGAGATGCCAGCTCCTTTCATTCAGTCAGTAGCTTCAAACATTTCTGGTATATGAAAAACATGTTTTTCAATGGCAAAAATCAATGAATATTGTAAATGCACAAACAGTAATATCTCCACATTGCACGGTGCAATTCTGAAATTTTTTGCTTTTTCCTGTTAATCCTAGCATGATAAAGAAGATTCAAAGAGAGTGAGATGCCAGCTCCTTTCATTCAGTCAGTAGCTTCAAACATTTCTGGTATATGAAAAACATGTTTTTCAATGGCAAAAATCAATGAATATTGTAAATGCACAAACAGTAATATCTCCACATTGCACGGTGCAATTCTGAAATTTTTAGCTTTTTCCTGTTAATCCTAGCATGATAAAGAAGATTCAAAGAGAGTGAGATGCCAGCTCCTTTCATTCAGTCAGTAGCTTCAAACATTTCTGGACGTTTTTCAATGGCAAAAATCAATGAATATTGTAAATGCACAAACAGTAATATCTCCACATTGCAAGGTGCAATTCTGAATTTTTTTGCTTTTTCCTGCTAATCCTAGCATGATAAAGAAGATTCAAAGAGAGTGAGATGCCAGCTCCTTTCATTCAGTCAGTAGCTTCAAACATTTCTGGTATATGAAAAACATGTTTTTCAATGGCAAAAATCAATGAATATTGTAAATGCACAAACAGTAATATCTCCACATTGCACGGTGCAATTCTGAAATTTTTAGCTTTTTCCTGTTAATCCTAGCATGATAAAGAAGATTCAAAGAGAGTGAGATGCCAGCTCCTTTCATTCAGTCAGTAGCTTCAAACATTTCTGGTATATGAAAAACATGTTTTTCAATGGCAAAAATCAATGAATATTGTAAATGCACAAACAGTAATATCTCCACATTGCAAGGTGCAATTCTGAAATTTTTAGCTTTTTCCTGTTAATCCTAGCATGATAAAGAAGATTCAAAGAGAGTGAGATGCCAGCTCCTTTCATTCAGTCAGTAGCTTCAAACATTTCTGGTATATGAAAAACATGTTTTTCAATGGCAAAAATCAATGAATATTGTAAATGCACAAACAGTAATATCTCCACATTGCACGGTGCAATTCTGAAATTTTTTGCTTTTTCCTGCTAATCCTAGCATGATAAAGAAGATTCAAAGAGAGTGAGATGCCAGCTCCTTTCATTCAGTCAGTAGCTTCAAACATTTCTGGACGTTTTTCAATGGCAAAAATCAATGAATATTGTAAATGCACAAACAGTAATATCTCCACATTGCAAGGTGCAATTCTGAAATTTTTTGCTTTTTCCTGCTAATCCTAGCATGATAAAGAAGATTCAAAGAGAGTGAGATGCCAGCTCCTTTCATTCAGTCAGTAGCTTCAAACATTTCTGGTATATGAAAAACATGTTTTTCAATGGCAAAAATCAATGAATATTGTAAATGCACAAACAGTAATATCTCCACATTGCACGGTGCAATTCTGAAATTTTTAGCTTTTTCCTGTTAATCCTAGCATGATAAAGAAGATTCAAAGAGAGTGAGATGCCAGCTCCTTTCATTCAGTCAGTAGCTTCAAACATTTCTGGTATATGAAAAACATGTTTTTCAATGGCAAAAATCAATGAATATTGTAAATGCACAAACAGTAATATCTCCACATTGCACGGTGCAATTCTGAAATTTTTTGCTTTTTCCTGCTAATCCTAGCATGATAAAGAAGATTCAAAGAGAGTGAGATGCCAGCTCCTTTCATTCAGTCAGTAGCTTCAAACATTTCTGGACGTTTTTCAATGGCAAAAATCAATGAATATTGTAAATGCACAAACAGTAATATCTCCACATTGCACGGTGCAATTCTGAAATTTTTTGCTTTTTCCTGCTAATCCTAGCATGATAAAGAAGATTCAAAGAGAGTGAGATGCCAGCTCCTTTCATTCAGTCAGTAGCTTCAAACATTTCTGGTATATGAAAAACATGTTTTTCAATGGCAAAAATCAATGAATATTGTAAATGCACAAACAGTAATATCTCCACATTGCACGGTGCAATTCTGAAATTTTTTGCTTTTTCCTGTTAATCCTAGCATGATAAAGAAGATTCAAAGAGAGTGAGATGCCAGCTCCTTTCATTCAGTCAGTAGCTTCAAACATTTCTGGTATATGAAAAACATGTTTTTCAATGGCAAAAATCAATGAATATTGTAAATGCACAAACAGTAATATCTCCACATTGCAAGGTGCAATTCTGAAATTTTTAGCTTTTTCCTGTTAATCCTAGCATGATAAAGAAGATTCAAAGAGAGTGAGATGCCAGCTCCTTTCATTCAGTCAGTAGCTTCAAACATTTCTGGTATATGAAAAACATGTTTTTCAATGGCAAAAATCAATGAATATTGTAAATGCACAAACAGTAATATCTCGACATTGCAAGGTGCAATTCTGAAATTTTTAGCTTTTTCCTGTTAATCCTAGCATGATAAAGAAGATTCAAAGAGAGTGAGATGCCAGCTCCTTTCATTCAGTCAGTAGCTTCAAACATTTCTGGACGTTTTTCAATGGCAAAAATCAATGAATATTGTAAATGCACAAACAGTAATATCTCCACATTGCAAGGTGCAATTCTGAAATTTTTAGCTTTTTCCTGCTAATCCTAGCATGATAAAGAAGATTCAAAGAGAGTGAGATGCCAGCTCCTTTCATTCAGTCAGTAGCTTCAAACATTTCTGGTATATGAAAAACATGTTTTTCAATGGCAAAAATCAATGAATATTGTAAATGCACAAACAGTAATATCTCCACATTGCACGGTGCAATTCTGAAATTTTTTGCTTTTTCCTGCTAATCCTAGCATGATAAAGAAGATTCAAAGAGAGTGAGATGCCAGCTCCTTTCATTCAGTCAGTAGCTTCAAACATTTCTGGACGTTTTTCAATGGCAAAAATCAATGAATATTGTAAATGCACAAACAGTAATATCTCCACATTGCACGGTGCAATTCTGAAATTTTTTGCTTTTTCCTGCTAATCCTAGCATGATAAAGAAGATTCAAAGAGAGTGAGATGCCAGCTCCTTTCATTCAGTCAGTAGCTTCAAACATTTCTGGTATATGAAAAACATGTTTTTCAATGGCAAAAATCAATGAATATTGTAAATGCACAAACAGTAATATCTCCACATTGCACGGTGCAATTCTGAAATTTTTTGCTTTTTCCTGTTAATCCTAGCATGATAAAGAAGATTCAAAGAGAGTGAGATGCCAGCTCCTTTCATTCAGTCAGTAGCTTCAAACATTTCTGGTATATGAAAAACATGTTTTTCAATGGCAAAAATCAATGAATATTGTAAATGCACAAACAGTAATATCTCCACATTGCAAGGTGCAATTCTGAAATTTTTAGCTTTTTCCTGTTAATCCTAGCATGATAAAGAAGATTCAAAGAGAGTGAGATGCCAGCTCCTTTCATTCAGTCAGTAGCTTCAAACATTTCTGGTATATGAAAAACATGTTTTTCAATGGCAAAAATCAATGAATATTGTAAATGCACAAACAGTAATATCTCCACATTGCAAGGTGCAATTCTGAAATTTTTAGCTTTTTCCTGTTAATCCTAGCATGATAAAGAAGATTCAAAGAGAGTGAGATGCCAGCTCCTTTCATTCAGTCAGTAGCTTCAAACATTTCTGGACGTTTTTCAATGGCAAAAATCAATGAATATTGTAAATGCACAAACAGTAATATCTCCACATTGCAAGGTGCAATTCTGAAATTTTTAGCTTTTTCCTGCTAATCCTAGCATGATAAAGAAGATTCAAAGAGAGTGAGATGCCAGCTCCTTTCATTCAGTCAGTAGCTTCAAACATTTCTGGTATATGAAAAACATGTTTTTCAATGGCAAAAATCAATGAATATTGTAAATGCACAAACAGTAATATCTCCACATTGCAAGGTGCAATTCTGAAATTTTTAGCTTTTTCCTGTTAATCCTAGCATGATAAAGAAGATTCAAAGAGAGTGAGATGCCAGCTCCTTTCATTCAGTCAGTAGCTTCAAACATTTCTGGTATATGAAAAACATGTTTTTCAATGGCAAAAATCAATGAATATTGTAAATGCACAAACAGTAATATCTCCACATTGCAAGGTGCAATTCTGAAATTTTTAGCTTTTTCCTGTTAATCCTAGCATGATAAAGAAGATTCAAAGAGAGTGAGATGCCAGCTCCTTTCATTCAGTCAGTAGCTTCAAACATTTCTGGACGTTTTTCAATGGCAAAAATCAATGAATATTGTAAATGCACAAACAGTAATATCTCCACATTGCAAGGTGCAATTCTGAAATTTTTAGCTTTTTCCTGCTAATCCTAGCATGATAAAGAAGATTCAAAGAGAGTGAGATGCCAGCTCCTTTCATTCAGTCAGTAGCTTCAAACATTTCTGGTATATGAAAAACATGTTTTTCAATGGCAAAAATCAATGAATATTGTAAATGCACAAACAGTAATATCTCCACATTGCACGGTGCAATTCTGAAATTTTAAGCTTTTTCCTGTTAATCCTAGCATGATAAAGAAGATTCAAAGAGAGTGAGATGCCAGCTCCTTTCATTCAGTCAGTAGCTTCAAACATTTCTGGTATATGAAAAACATGTTTTTCAATGGCAAAAATCAATGAATATTGTAAATGCACAAACAGTAATATCTCCACATTGCAAGGTGCAATTCTGAAATTTTTTGCTTTTTCCTGTTAATCCTAGCATGATAAAGAAGATTCAAAGAGAGTGAGATGCCAGCTCCTTTCATTCAGTCAGTAGCTTCAAACATTTCTGGTATATGAAAAACATGTTTTTCAATGGCAAAAATCAATGAATATTGTAAATGCACAAACAGTAATATCTCCACATTGCAAGGTGCAATTCTGAAATTTTTAGCTTTTTCCTGTTAATCCTAGCATGATAAAGAAGATTCAAAGAGAGTGAGATGCCAGCTCCTTTCATTCAGTCAGTAGCTTCAAACATTTCTGGACGTTTTTCAATGGCAAAAATCAATGAATATTGTAAATGCACAAACAGTAATATCTCCACATTGCAAGGTGCAATTCTGAAATTTTTTGCTTTTTCCTGCTAATCCTAGCATGATAAAGAAGATTCAAAGAGAGTGAGATGCCAGCTCCTTTCATTCAGTCAGTAGCTTCAAACATTTCTGGTATATGAAAAACATGTTTTTCAATGGCAAAAATCAATGAATATTGTAAATGCACAAACAGTAATATCTCCACATTGCACGGTGCAATTCTGAAATTTTTAGCTTTTTCCTGCTAATCCTAGCATGATAAAGAAGATTCAAAGAGAGTGAGATGCCAGCTCCTTTCATTCAGTCAGTAGCTTCAAACATTTCTGGTATATGAAAAACATGTTTTTCAATGGCAAAAATCAATGAATATTGTAAATGCACAAACAGTAATATCTCCACATTGCAAGGTGCAATTCTGAAATTTTTTGCTTTTTCCTGCTAATCCTAGCATGATAAAGAAGATTCAAAGAGAGTGAGATGCCAGCTCCTTTCATTCAGTCAGTAGCTTCAAACATTTCTGGACGTTTTTCAATGGCAAAAATCAATGAATATTGTAAATGCACAAACAGTAATATCTCCACATTGCACGGTGCAATTCTGAAATTTTTAGCTTTTTCCTGTTAATCCTAGCATGATAAAGAAGATTCAAAGAGAGTGAGATGCCAGCTCCTTTCATTCAGTCAGTAGCTTCAAACATTTCTGGTATATGAAAAACATGTTTTTCAATGGCAAAAATCAATGAATATTGTAAATGCACAAACAGTAATATCTCCACATTGCACGGTGCAATTCTGAAATTTTTAGCTTTTTCCTGTTAATCCTAGCATGATAAAGAAGATTCAAAGAGAGTGAGATGCCAGCTCCTTTCATTCAGTCAGTAGCTTCAAACATTTCTGGTATATTAAAAACATGTTTTTCAATGGCAAAAATCAATGAATATTGTAAATGCACAAACAGTAATATCTCCACATTGCAAGGTGCAATTCTGAAATTTTTTGCTTTTTCCTGCTAATCCTAGCATGATAAAGAAGATTCAAAGAGAGTGAGATGCCAGCTCCTTTCATTCAGTCAGTAGCTTCAAACATTTCTGGTATATGAAAAACATGTTTTTCAATGGCAAAAATCAATGAATATTGTAAATGCACAAACAGTAATATCTCCACATTGCAAGATGCAATTCTGAAATTTTTTGCTTTTTCCTGCTAATCCTAGCATGATAAAGAAGATTCAAAGAGAGTGAGATGCCAGCTCCTTTCATTCAGTCAGTAGCTTCAAACATTTCTGGACGTTTTTCAATGGCAAAAATCAATGAATATTGTAAATGCACAAACAGTAATATCTCCACATTGCACGGTGCAATTCTGAAATTTTTAGCTTTTTCCTGTTAATCCTAGCATGATAAAGAAGATTCAAAGAGAGTGAGATGCCAGCTCCTTTCATTCAGTCAGTAGCTTCAAACATTTCTGGTATATGAAAAACATGTTTTTCAATGGCAAAAATCAATGAATATTGTAAATGCACAAACAGTAATATCTCCACATTGCACGGTGCAATTCTGAAATTTTTTGCTTTTTCCTGTTAATCCTAGCATGATAAAGAAGATTCAAAGAGAGTGAGATGCCAGCTCCTTTCATTCAGTCAGTAGCTTCAAACATTTCTGGACGTTTTTCAATGGCAAAAATCAATGAATATTGTAAATGCACAAACAGTAATATCTCCACATTGCAAGGTGCAATTCTGAAATTTTTAGCTTTTTCCTGCTAATCCTAGCATGATAAAGAAGATTCAAAGAGAGTGAGATGCCAGCTCCTTTCATTCAGTCAGTAGCTTCAAACATTTCTGGTATATGAAAAACATGTTTTTCAATGGCAAAAATCAATGAATATTGTAAATGCACAAACAGTAATATCTCCACATTGCACGGTGCAATTCTGAAATTTTTTGCTTTTTCCTGTTAATCCTAGCATGATAAAGAAGATTCAAAGAGAGTGAGATGCCAGCTCCTTTCATTCAGTCAGTAGCTTCAAACATTTCTGGTATATGAAAAACATGTTTTTCAATGGCAAAAATCAATGAATATTGTAAATGCACAAACAGTAATATCTCCACATTGCACGGTGCAATTCTGAAATTTTTTGCTTTTTCCTGCTAATCCTAGCATGATAAAGAAGATTCAAAGAGAGTGAGATGCCAGCTCCTTTCATTCAGTCAGTAGCTTCAAACATTTCTGGTATATGAAAAACATGTTTTTCAATGGCAAAAATCAATGAATATTGTAAATGCACAAACAGTAATATCTCCACATTGCAAGGTGCAATTCTGAAATTTTTTGCTTTTTCCTGCTAATCCTAGCATGATAAAGAAGATTCAAAGAGAGTGAGATGCCAGCTCCTTTCGTTCAGTCAGTAGCTTCAAACATTTCTGGACGTTTTTCAATGGCAAAAATCAATGAATATTGTAAATGCACAAACAGTAATATCTCCACATTGCACGGTGCAATTCTGAAATTTTTAGCTTTTTCCTGCTAATCCTAGCATGATAAAGAAGATTCAAAGAGAGTGAGATGCCAGCTCCTTTCATTCAGTCAGTAGCTTCAAACATTTCTGGACGTTTTTCAATGGCAAAAATCAATGAATATTGTAAATGCACAAACAGTAATATCTCCACATTGCAAGGTGCAATTCTGAAATTTTTAGCTTTTTCCTGCTAATCCTAGCATGATAAAGAAGATTCAAAGAGAGTGAGATGCCAGCTCCTTTCATTCAGTCAGTAGCTTCAAACATTTCTGGTATATGAAAAACATGTTTTTCAATGGCAAAAATCAATGAATATTGTAAATGCACAAACAGTAATATCTCCACATTGCACGGCGCAATTCTGAAATTTTTTGCTTTTTCCTGTTAATCCTAGCATGATAAAGAAGATTCAAAGAGAGTGAGATGCCAGCTCCTTTCATTCAGTCAGTAGCTTCAAACATTTCTGGTATATGAAAAACATGTTTTTCAATGGCAAAAATCAATGAATATTGTAAATGCACAAACAGTAATATCTCCACATTGCAAGGTGCAATTCTGAAATTTTTAGCTTTTTCCTGTTAATCCTAGCATGATAAAGAAGATTCAAAGAGAGTGAGATGCCAGCTCCTTTCATTCAGTCAGTAGCTTCAAACATTTCTGGTATATGAAAAACATGTTTTTCAATGGCAAAAATCAATGAATATTGTAAATGCACAAACAGTAATATCTCCACATTGCAAGGTGCAATTCTGAAATTTTTAGCTTTTTCCTGTTAATCCTAGCATGATAAAGAAGATTCAAAGAGAGTGAGATGCCAGCTCCTTTCATTCAGTCAGTAGCTTCAAACATTTCTGGACGTTTTTCAATGGCAAAAATCAATGAATATTGTAAATGCACAAACAGTAATATCTCCACATTGCAAGGTGCAATTCTGAAATTTTTAGCTTTTTCCTGCTAATCCTAGCATGATAAAGAAGATTCAAAGAGAGTGAGATGCCAGCTCCTTTCATTCAGTCAGTAGCTTCAAACATTTCTGGTATATGAAAAACATGTTTTTCAATGGCAAAAATCAATGAATATTGTAAATGCACAAACAGTAATATCTCCACATTGCAAGGTGCAATTCTGAAATTTTTAGCTTTTTCCTGTTAATCCTAGCATGATAAAGAAGATTCAAAGAGAGTGAGATGCCAGCTCCTTTCATTCAGTCAGTAGCTTAAAACATTTCTGGTATATGAAAAACATGTTTTTCAATGGCAAAAATCAATGAATATTGTAAATGCACAAACAGTAATATCTCCACATTGCAAGGTGCAATTCTGAAATTTTTAGCTTTTTCCTGTTAATCCTAGCATGATAAAGAAGATTCAAAGAGAGTGAGATGCCAGCTCCTTTCATTCAGTCAGTAGCTTCAAACATTTCTGGACGTTTTTCAATGGCAAAAATCAATGAATATTGTAAATGCACAAACAGTAATATCTCCACATTGCAAGGTGCAATTCTGAAATTTTTAGCTTTTTCCTGCTAATCCTAGCATGATAAAGAAGATTCAAAGAGAGTGAGATGCGAGCTCCTTTCATTCAGTCAGTAGCTTCAAACATTTCTGGTATATGAAAAACATGTTTTTCAATGGCAAAAATCAATGAATATTGTAAATGCACAAACAGTAATATCTCCACATTGCACGGTGCAATTCTGAAATTTTTAGCTTTTTCCTGTTAATCCTAGCATGATAAAGAAGATTCAAAGAGAGTGAGATGCCAGCTCCTTTCATTCAGTCAGTAGCTTCAAACATTTCTGGTATATGAAAAACATGTTTTTCAATGGCAAAAATCAATGAATATTGTAAATGCACAAACAGTAATATCTCCACATTGCAAGGTGCAATTCTGAAATTTTTTGCTTTTTCCTGTTAATCCTAGCATGATAAAGAAGATTCAAAGAGAGTGAGATGCCAGCTCCTTTCATTCAGTCAGTAGCTTCAAACATTTCTGGTATATGAAAAACATGTTTTTCAATGGCAAAAATCAATGAATATTGTAAATGCACAAACAGTAATATCTCCACATTGCAAGGTGCAATTCTGAAATTTTTAGCTTTTTCCTGTTAATCCTAGCATGATAAAGAAGATTCAAAGAGAGTGAGATGCCAGCTCCTTTCATTCAGTCAGTAGCTTCAAACATTTCTGGACGTTTTTCAATGGCAAAAATCAATGAATATTGTAAATGCACAAACAGTAATATCTCCACATTGCAAGGTGCAATTCTGAAATTTTTTGCTTTTTCCTGCTAATCCTAGCATGATAAAGAAGATTCAAAGAGAGTGAGATGCCAGCTCCTTTCATTCAGTCAGTAGCTTCAAACATTTCTGGTATATGAAAAACATGTTTTTCAATGGCAAAAATCAATGAATATTGTAAATGCACAAACAGTAATATCTCCACATTGCACGGTGCAATTCTGAAATTTTTAGCTTTTTCCTGCTAATCCTAGCATGATAAAGAAGATTCAAAGAGAGTGAGATGCCAGCTCCTTTCATTCAGTCAGTAGCTTCAAACATTTCTGGTATATGAAAAACATGTTTTTCAATGGCAAAAATCAATGAATATTGTAAATGCACAAACAGTAATATCTCCACATTGCAAGGTGCAATTCTGAAATTTTTTGCTTTTTCCTGCTAATCCTAGCATGATAAAGAAGATTCAAAGAGAGTGAGATGCCAGCTCCTTTCATTCAGTCAGTAGCTTCAAACATTTCTGGACGTTTTTCAATGGCAAAAATCAATGAATATTGTAAATGCACAAACAGTAATATCTCCACATTGCACGGTGCAATTCTGAAATTTTTAGCTTTTTCCTGTTAATCCTAGCATGATAAAGAAGATTCAAAGAGAGTGAGATGCCAGCTCCATTCATTCAGTCAGTAGCTTCAAACATTTCTGGTATATGAAAAACATGTTTTTCAATGGCAAAAATCAATGAATATTGTAAATGCACAAACAGTAATATCTCCACATTGCACGGTGCAATTCTGAAATTTTTAGCTTTTTCCTGTTAATCCTAGCATGATAAAGAAGATTCAAAGAGAGTGAGATGCCAGCTCCTTTCATTCAGTCAGTAGCTTCAAACATTTCTGGTATATGAAAAACGTGTTTTTCAATGGCAAAAATCAATGAATATTGTAAATGCACAAACAGTAATATCTCCACATTGCAAGGTGCAATTCTGAAATTTTTTGCTTTTTCCTGCTAATCCTAGCATGATAAAGAAGATTCAAAGAGAGTGAGATGCCAGCTCCTTTCATTCAGTCAGTAGCTTCAAACATTTCTGGTATATGAAAAACATGTTTTTCAATGGCAAAAATCAATGAATAATGTAAATGCACAAACAGTAATATCTCCACATTGCAAGGTGCAATTCTGAAATTTTTTGCTTTTTCCTGCTAATCCTAGCATGATAAAGAAGATTCAAAGAGAGTGAGATGCCAGCTCCTTTCATTCAGTCAGTAGCTTCAAACATTTCTGGACGTTTTTCAATGGCAAAAATCAATGAATATTGTAAATGCACAAACAGTAATATCTCCACATTGCACGGTGCAATTCTGAAATTTTTAGCTTTTTCCTGTTAATCCTAGCATGATAAAGAAGATTCAAAGAGAGTGAGATGCCAGCTCCTTTCATTCAGTCAGTAGCTTCAAATATTTCTGGTATATGAAAAACATGTTTTTCAATGGCAAAAATCAATGAATATTGTAAATGCAAAAACAGTAATATCTCCACATTGCACGGTGCAATTCTGAAATTTTTTGCTTTTTCCTGTTAATCCTAGCATGATAAAGAAGATTCAAAGAGAGTGAGATGCCAGCTCCTTTCATTCAGTCAGTAGCTTCAAACATTTCTGGACGTTTTTCAATGGCAAAAATCAATGAATATTGTAAATGCACAAACAGTAATATCTCCACATTGCAAGGTGCAATTCTGAAATTTTTAGCTTTTTCCTGCTAATCCTAGCATGATAAAGAAGATTCAAAGAGAGTGAGATGCCAGCTCCTTTCATTCAGTCAGTAGCTTCAAACATTTCTGGTATATGAAAAACATGTTTTTCAATGGCAAAAATCAATGAATATTGTAAATGCACAAACAGTAATATCTCCACATTGCACGGTGCAATTCTGAAATTTTTTGCTTTTTCCTGTTAATCCTAGCATGATAAAGAAGATTCAAAGAGAGTGAGATGCCAGCTCCTTTCATTCAGTCAGTAGCTTCAAACATTTCTGGTATATGAAAAACATGTTTTTCAATGGCAAAAATCAATGAATATTGTAAATGCACAAACAGTAATATCTCCACATTGCACGGTGCAATTCTGAAATTTTTTGCTTTTTCCTGCTAATCCTAGCATGATAAAGAAGATTCAAAGAGAGTGAGATGCCAGCTCCTTTCATTCAGTCAGTAGCTTCAAACATTTCTGGTATATGAAAAACATGTTTTTCAATGGCAAAAATCAATGAATATTGTAAATGCACAAACAGTAATATCTCCACATTGCACGGTGCAATTCTGAAATTTTTTGCTTTTTCCTGCTAATCCTAGCATGATAAAGAAGATTCAAAGAGAGTGAGATGCCAGCTCCTTTCATTCAGTCAGTAGCTTCAAACATTTCTGGACGTTTTTCAATGGCAAAAATCAATGAATATTGTAAATGCACAAACAGTAATATCTCCACATTGCACGGTGCAATTCTGAAATTTTTAGCTTTTTCCTGCTAATCCTAGCATGGTAAAGAAGATTCAAAGAGAGTGAGATGCCAGCTCCTTTCATTCAGTCAGTAGCTTCAAACATTTCTGGACGTTTTTCAATGGCAAAAATCAATGAATATTGTAAATGCACAAACAGTAATATCTCCACATTGCAAGGTGCAATTCTGAAAT
This sequence comes from Phyllobates terribilis, assembly GCF_046119375.1. NCBI lineage: Eukaryota > Metazoa > Chordata > Amphibia > Anura > Dendrobatidae > Phyllobates > Phyllobates terribilis. The sequence continues at coordinate 36,068 of NW_027364336.1, forward strand.
TTTTAGCTTTTTCCTGCTAATCCTAGCATGATAAAGAAGATTCAAAGAGAGTGAGATGCCAGCTCCTTTCATTCAGTCAGTAGCTTCAAACATTTCTGGTATATGAAAAACATGTTTTTCAATGGCAAAAATCAATGAATATTGTAAATGCACAAACAGTAATATCTCCACATTGCAAGGTGCAATTCTGAAATTTTTAGCTTTTTCCTGCTAATCCTAGCATGATAAAGAAGATTCAAAGAGAGTGAGATGCCAGCTCCTTTCATTCAGTCAGTAGCTTCAAACATTTCTGGTATATGAAAAACATGTTTTTCAATGGCAAAAATCAATGAATATTGTAAATGCACAAACAGTAATATCTCCACATTGCACGGTGCAATTCTGAAATTTTTTGCTTTTTCCTGCTAATCCTAGCATGATAAAGAAGATTCAAAGAGAGTGAGATGCCAGCTCCTTTCATTCAGTCAGTAGCTTCAAACATTTCTGGTATATGAAAAACATGTTTTTCAATGGCAAAAATCAATGAATATTGTAAATGCACAAACAGTAATATCTCCACATTGCACGGTGCGATTCTGAAATTTTTAGCTTTTTCCTGTTAATCCTAGCATGATAAAGAAGATTCAAAGAGAGTGAGATGCCAGCTCCTTTCATTCAGTCAGTAGCTTCAAACATTTCTGGTATATGAAAAACATGTTTTTCAATGGCAAAAATCAATGAATATTGTAAATGCAAAAACAGTAATATCTCCACATTGCATGGTGCAATTCTGAAATTTTTTGCTTTTTCCTGTTAATCCTAGCATGATAAAGAAGATTCAAAGAGAGTGAGATGCCAGCTCCTTTCATTCAGTCAGTAGCTTCAAACATTTCTGGTATATGAAAAACATGTTTTTCAATGGCAAAAATCAATGAATATTGTAAATGCACAAACAGTAATATCTCCACATTGCACGGTGCAATTCTGAAATTTTTTGCTTTTTCCTGCTAATCCTAGCATGATAAAGAAGATTCAAAGAGAGTGAGATGCCAGCTCCTTTCATTCAGTCAGTAGCTTCAAACATTTCTGGTATATGAAAAACATGTTTTTCAATGGCAAAAATCAATGAATATTGTAAATGCACAAACAGTAATATCTCCACATTGCACGGTGCAATTCTGAAATTTTTTGCTTTTTCCTGCTAATCCTAGCATGATAAAGAAGATTCAAAGAGAGTGAGATGCCAGCTCCTTTCATTCAGTCAGTAGCTTCAAACATTTCTGGACGTTTTTCAATGGCAAAAATCAATGAATATTGTAAATGCACAAACAGTAATATCTCCACATTGCACGGTGCAATTCTGAAATTTTTAGCTTTTTCCTGCTAATCCTAGCATGATAAAGAAGATTCAAAGAGAGTGAGATGCCAGCTCCTTTCATTCAGTCAGTAGCTTCAAACATTTCTGGACGTTTTTCAATGGCAAAAATCAATGAATATTGTAAATGCACAAACAGTAATATCTCCACATTGCAAGGTGCAATTCTGAAATTTTTAGCTTTTTCCTGCTAATCCTAGCATGATAAAGAAGATTCAAAGAGAGTGAGATGCCAGCTCCTTTCATTCAGTCAGTAGCTTCAAACATTTCTGGTATATGAAAAACATGTTTTTCAATGGCAAAAATCAATGAATATTGTAAATGCACAAACAGTAATATCTCCACATTGCAAGGTGCAATTCTGAAATTTTTAGCTTTTTCCTGCTAATCCTAGCATGATAAAGAAGATTCAAAGAGAGTGAGATGCCAGCTCCTTTCATTCAGTCAGTAGCTTCAAACATTTCTGGTATATGAAAAACATGTTTTTCAATGGCAAAAATCAATGAATATTGTAAATGCACAAACAGTAATATCTCCACATTGCAAGGTGCAATTCTGAAATTTTTAGCTTTTTCCTGTTAATCCTAGCATGATAAAGAAGATTCAAAGAGAGTGAGATGCCAGCTCCTTTCATTCAGTCAGTAGCTTCAAACATTTCTGGTATATGAAAAACATGTTTTTCAATGGCAAAAATCAATGAATATTGTAAATGCACAAACAGTAATATCTCCACATTGCACGGTGCAATTCTGAAATTTTTAGCTTTTTCCTGTTAATCCTAGCATGATAAAGAAGATTCAAAGAGAGTGAGATGCCAGCTCCTTTCATTCAGTCAGTAGCTTCAAACATTTCTGGTATATGAAAAACATGTTTTTCAATGGCAAAAATCAATGAATATTGTAAATGCACAAACAGTAATATCTCCACATTGCACGGTGCAATTCTGAAATTTTTTGCTTTTTCCTGCTAATCCTAGCATGATAAAGAAGATTCAAAGAGAGTGAGATGCCAGCTCCTTTCATTCAGTCAGTAGCTTCAAACATTTCTGGTATATGAAAAACATGTTTTTCAATGGCAAAAATCAATGAATATTGTAAATGCACAAACAGTAATATCTCCACATTGCACGGTGCAATTCTGAAATTTTTTGCTTTTTCCTGCTAATCCTAGCATGATAAAGAAGATTCAAAGAGAGTGAGATGCCAGCTCCTTTCATTCAGTCAGTAGCTTCAAACATTTCTGGTATATGAAAAACATGTTTTTCAATGGCAAAAATCAATGAATATTGTAAATGCACAAACAGTAATATCTCCACATTGCACGGTGCAATTCTGAAATTTTTAGCTTTTTCCTGCTAATCCTAGCATGATAAAGAAGATTCAAAGAGAGTGAGATGCCAGCTCCTTTCATTCAGTCAGTAGCTTCAAACATTTCTGGTATATGAAAAACATGTTTTTCAATGGCAAAAATCAATGAATATTGTAAATGCACAAACAGTAATATCTCCACATTGCACGGTGCAATTCTGAAATTTTTAGCTTTTTCCTGTTAATCCTAGCATGATAAAGAAGATTCAAAGAGAGTGAGATGCCAGCTCCTTTCATTCAGTCAGTAGCTTCAAACATTTCTGGTATATGAAAAACATGTTTTTCAATGGCAAAAATCAATGAATATTGTAAATGCACAAACAGTAATATCTCCACATTGCACGGTGCAATTCTGAAATTTTTTGCTTTTTCCTGCTAATCCTAGCATGATAAAGAAGATTCAAAGAGAGTGAGATGCCAGCTCCTTTCATTCAGTCAGTAGCTTCAAACATTTCTGGACGTTTTTCAATGGCAAAAATCAATGAATATTGTAAATGCACAAACAGTAATATCTCCACATTGCAAGGTGCAATTCTGAAATTTTTTGCTTTTTCCTGCTAATCCTAGCATGATAAAGAAGATTCAAAGAGAGTGAGATGCCAGCTCCTTTCATTCAGTCAGTAGCTTCAAACATTTCTGGTATATGAAAAACATGTTTTTCAATGGCAAAAATCAATGAATATTGTAAATGCACAAACAGTAATATCTCCACATTGCAAGGTGCAATTCTGAAATTTTTTGCTTTTTCCTGTTAATCCTAGCATGATAAAGAAGATTCAAAGAGAGTGAGATGCCAGCTCCTTTCATTCAGTCAGTAGCTTCAAACATTTCTGGACGTTTTTCAATGGCAAAAATCAATGAATATTGTAAATGCACAAACAGTAATATCTCCACATTGCACGGTGCAATTCTGAAATTTTTTGCTTTTTCCTGCTAATCCTAGCATGATAAAGAAGATTCAAAGAGAGTGAGATGCCAGCTCCTTTCATTCAGTCAGTAGCTTCAAACATTTCTGGTATATGAAAAACATGTTTTTCAATGGCAAAAATCAATGAATATTGTAAATGCACAAACAGTAATATCTCCACATTGCAAGGTGCAATTCTGAAATTTTTTGCTTTTTCCTGTTAATCCTAGCATGATAAAGAAGATTCAAAGAGAGTGAGATGCCAGCTCCTTTCATTCAGTCAGTAGCTTCAAACATTTCTGGTATATGAAAAACATGTTTTTCAATGGCAAAAATCAATGAATATTGTAAATGCACAAACAGTAATATCTCCACATTGCAAGGTACAATTCTGAAATTTTTAGCTTTTTCCTGTTAATCCTAGCATGATAAAGAAGATTCAAAGAGAGTGAGATGCCAGCTCCTTTCATTCAGTCAGTAGCTTCAAACATTTCTGGTATATGAAAAACATGTTTTTCAATGGCAAAAATCAATGAATATTGTAAATGCACAAACAGTAATATCTCCACATTGCACGGTGCAATTCTGAAATTTTTTGCTTTTTCCTGCTAATCCTAGCATGATAAAGAAGATTCAAAGAGAGTGAGATGCCAGCTCCTTTCATTCAGTCAGTAGCTTCAAACATTTCTGGTATATGAAAAACATGTTTTTCAATGGCAAAAATCAATGAATATTGTAAATGCACAAACAGTAATATCTCCACATTGCAAGGTGCAATTCTGAAATTTTTTGCTTTTTCCTGTTAATCCTAGCATGATAAAGAAGATTCAAAGAGAGTGAGATGCCAGCTCCTTTCATTCAGTCAGTAGCTTCAAACATTTCTGGTATATGAAAAACATGTTTTTCAATGGCAAAAATCAATGAATATTGTAAATGCACAAACAGTAATATCTCCACATTGCAAGGTGCAATTCTGAAATTTTTTGCTTTTTCCTGCTAATCCTAGCATGATAAAGAAGATTCAAAGAGAGTGAGATGCCAGCTCCTTTCATTCAGTCAGTAGCTTCAAACATTTCTGGTATATGAAAAACATGTTTTTCAATGGCAAAAATCAATGAATATTGTAAATGCACAAACAGTAATATCTCCACATTGCAAGGTGCAATTCTGAAATTTTTAGCTTTTTCCTGTTAATCCTAGCATGATAAAGAAGATTCAAAGAGAGTGAGATGCCAGCTCCTTTCATTCAGTCAGTAGCTTCAAACATTTCTGGACGTTTTTCAATGGCAAAAATCAATGAATATTGTAAATGCACAAACAGTAATATCTCCACATTGCACGGTGCAATTCTGAAATTTTTAGCTTTTTCCTGTTAATCCTAGCATGATAAAGAAGATTCAAAGAGAGTGAGATGCCAGCTCCTTTCATTCAGTCAGTAGCTTCAAACATTTCTGGACGTTTTTCAATGGCAAAAATCAATGAATATTGTAAATGCACAAACAGTAATATCTCCACATTGCACGGTGCAATTCTGAAATTTTTTGCTTTTTCCTGCTAATCCTAGCATGATAAAGAAGATTCAAAGAGAGTGAGATGCCAGCTCCTTTCATTCAGTCAGTAGCTTCAAACATTTCTGGTATATGAAAAACATGTTTTTCAATGGCAAAAATCAATGAATATTGTAAATGCACAAACAGTAATATCTCCACATTGCAAGGTGCAATTCTGAAATTTTTTGCTTTTTCCTGCTAATCCTAGCATGATAAAGAAGATTCAAAGAGAGTGAGATGCCAGCTCCTTTCATTCAGTCAGTAGCTTCAAACATTTCTGGTATATGAAAAACATGTTTTTCAATGGCAAAAATCAATGAATATTGTAAATGCACAAACAGTAATATCTCCACATTGCACGGTGCAATTCTGAAATTTTTTGCTTTTTCCTGCTAATCCTAGCATGATAAAGAAGATTCAAAGAGAGTGAGATGCCAGCTCCTTTCATTCAGTCAGTAGCTTCAAACATTTCTGGACGTTTTTCAATGGCAAAAATCAATGAATATTGTAAATGCACAAACAGTAATATCTCCACATTGCAAGGTGCAATTCTGAAATTTTTTGCTTTTTCCTGCTAATCCTAGCATGATAAAGAAGATTCAAAGAGAGTGAGATGCCAGCTCCTTTCATTCAGTCAGTAGCTTCAAACATTTCTGGTATATGAAAAACATGTTTTTCAATGGCAAAAATCAATGAATATTGTAAATGCACAAACAGTAATATCTCCACATTGCACGGTGCAATTCTGAAATTTTTTGCTTTTTCCTGCTAATCCTAGCATGATAAAGAAGATTCAAAGAGAGTGAGATGCCAGCTCCTTTCATTCAGTCAGTAGCTTCAAACATTTCTGGACGTTTTTCAATGGCAAAAATCAATGAATATTGTAAATGCACAAACAGTAATATCTCCACATTGCACGGTGCAATTCTGAAATTTTTAGCTTTTTCCTGTTAATCCTAGCATGATAAAGAAGATTCAAAGAGAGTGAGATGCCAGCTCCTTTCATTCAGTCAGTAGCTTCAAACATTTCTGGTATATGAAAAACATGTTTTTCAATGGCAAAAATCAATGAATATTGTAAATGCACAAACAGTAATATCTCCACATTGCACGGTGCAATTCTGAAATTTTTTGCTTTTTCCTGTTAATCCTAGCATGATAAAGAAGATTCAAAGAGAGTGAGATGCCAGCTCCTTTCATTCAGTCAGTAGCTTCAAACATTTCTGGACATTTTTCAATGGCAAAAATCAATGAATATTGTAAATGCACAAACAGTAATATCTCCACATTGCACGGTGCAATTCTGAAATTTTTTGCTTTTTCCTGTTAATCCTAGCATGATAAAGAAGATTCAAAGAGAGTGAGATGCCAGCTCCTTTCATTCAGTCAGTAGCTTCAAACATTTCTGGTATATGAAAAACATGTTTTTCAATGGCAAAAATCAATGAATATTGTAAATGCACAAACAGTAATATCTCCACATTGCAAGGTGCAATTCTGAAATTTTTTGCTTTTTCCTGCTAATCCTAGCATGATAAAGAAGATTGAAAGAGAGTGAGATGCCAGCTCCTTTCATTCAGTCAGTAGCTTCAAACATTTCTGGTATATGAAAAACATGTTTTTCAATGGCAAAAATCAATGAATATTGTAAATGCACAAACAGTAATATCTCCACATTGCACGGTGCAATTCTGAAATTTTTAGCTTTTTCCTGTTAATCCTAGCATGATAAAGAAGATTCAAAGAGAGTGAGATGCCAGCTCCTTTCATTCAGTCAGTAGCTTCAAACATTTCTGGTATATGAAAAACATGTTTTTCAATGGCAAAAATCAATGAATATTGTAAATGCACAAACAGTAATATCTCCACATTGCACGGTGCAATTCTGAAATTTTTTGCTTTTTCCTGCTAATCCTAGCATGATAAAGAAGATTCAAAGAGAGTGAGATGCCAGCTCCTTTCATTCAGTCAGTAGCTTCAAACATTTCTGGACGTTTTTCAATGGCAAAAATCAATGAATATTGTAAATGCACAAACAGTAATATCTCCACATTGCACGGTGCAATTCTGAAATTTTTAGCTTTTTCCTGTTAATCCTAGCATGATAAAGAAGATTCAAAGAGAGTGAGATGCCAGCTCCTTTCATTCAGTCAGTAGCTTCAAACATTTCTGGTATATGAAAAACATGTTTTTCAATGGCAAAAATCAATGAATTTTGTAAATGCACAAACAGTAATATCTCCACATTGCACGGTGCAATTCTGAAATTTTTTGCTTTTTCCTGTTAATCCTAGCATGATAAAGAAGATTCAAAGAGAGTGAGATGCCAGCTCCTTTCATTCAGTCAGTAGCTTCAAACATTTCTGGACGTTTTTCAATGGCAAAAATCAATGAATATTGTAAATGCACAAACAGTAATATCTCCACATTGCAAGGTGCAATTCTGAAATTTTTTGCTTTTTCCTGCTAATCCTAGCATGATAAAGAAGATTCAAAGAGAGTGAGATGCCAGCTCCTTTCATTCAGTCAGTAGCTTCAAACATTTCTGGTATATGAAAAACATGTTTTTCAATGGCAAAAATCAATGAATATTGTAAATGCACAAACAGTAATATCTCCACATTGCAAGGTGCAATTCTGAAATTTTTTGCTTTTTCCTGCTAATCCTAGCATGATAAAGAAGATTCAAAGAGAGTGAGATGCCAGCTCCTTTCATTCAGTCAGTAGCTTCAAACATTTCTGGACGTTTTTCAATGGCAAAAATCAATGAATATTGTAAATGCACAAACAGTAATATCTCCACATTGCAAGGTGCAATTCTGAAATTTTTAGCTTTTTCCTGTTAATCCTAGCATGATAAAGAAGATTCAAAGAGAGTGAGATGCCAGCTCCTTTCATTCAGTCAGTAGCTTCAAACATTTCTGGTATATGAAAAACATGTTTTTCAATGGCAAAAATCAATGAATATTGTAAATGCACAAACAGTAATATCTCCACATTGCACGGTGAAATTCTGAAATTTTTTGCTTTTTCCTGCTAATCCTAGCATGATAAAGAAGATTCAAAGAGAGTGAGATGCCAGCTCCTTTCATTCAGTCAGTAGCTTCAAACATTTCTGGACGTTTTTCAATGGCAAAAATCAATGAATATTGTAAATGCACAAACAGTAATATCTCCACATTGCAAGGTGCAATTCTGAAATTTTTAGCTTTTTCCTGTTAATCCTAGCATGATAAAGAAGATTCAAAGAGAGTGAGATGCCAGCTCCTTTCATTCAGTCAGTAGCTTCAAACATTTCTGGTATATGAAAAACATGTTTTTCAATGGCAAAAATCAATGAATATTGTAAATGCACAAACAGTAATATCTCCACATTGCAAGGTGCAATTCTGAAATTTTTTGCTTTTTCCTGCTAATCCTAGCATGATAAAGAAGATTCAAAGAGAGTGAGATGCCAGCTCCTTTCATTCAGTCAGTAGCTTCAAACATTTCTGGACGTTTTTCAATGGCAAAAATCAATGAATATTGTAAATGCACAAACAGTAATATCTCCACATTGCAAGGTGCAATTCTGAAATTTTTAGCTTTTTCCTGTTAATCCTAGCATGATAAAGAAGATTCAAAGAGAGTGAGATGCCAGCTCCTTTCATTCAGTCAGTAGCTTCAAACATTTCTGGTATATGAAAAACATGTTTTTCAATGGCAAAAATCAATGAATATTGTAAATGCACAAACAGTAATATCTCCACATTGCACGGTGCAATTCTGAAATTTTTTGCTTTTTCCTGCTAATCCTAGCATGATAAAGAAGATTCAAAGAGAGTGAGATGCCAGCTCCTTTCATTCAGTCAGTAGCTTCAAACATTTCTGGTATATGAAAAACATGTTTTTCAAAGGCAAAAATCAATGAATATTGTAAATGCACAAACAGTAATATCTCCACATTGCAAGGTGAAATTCTGAAATTTTTTGCTTTTTCCTGTTAATCCTAGCATGATAAAGAAGATTCAAAGAGAGTGAGATGCCAGCTCCTTTCATTCAGTCAGTAGCTTCAAACATTTCTGGTATATGAAAAACATGTTTTTCAATGGCAAAAATCAATGAATATTGTAAATGCACAAACAGTAATATCTCCACATTGCAAGGTGCAATTCTGAAATTTTTTGCTTTTTCCTGCTAATCCTAGCATGATAAAGAAGATTCAAAGAGAGTGAGATGCCAGCTCCTTTCATTCAGTCAGTAGCTTCAAACATTTCTGGTATATGAAAAACATGTTTTTCAATGGCAAAAATCAATGAATATTGTAAATGCACAAACAGTAATATCTCCACATTGCAAGGTGCAATTCTGAAATTTTTAGCTTTTTCCTGTTAATCCTAGCATGATAAAGAAGATTCAAAGAGAGTGAGATGCCAGCTCCTTTCATTCAGTCAGTAGCTTCAAACATTTCTGGACGTTTTTCAATGGCAAAAATCAATGAATATTGTAAATGCACAAACAGTAATATCTCCACATTGCACGGTGCAATTCTGAAATTTTTAGCTTTTTCCTGTTAATCCTAGCATGATAAAGAAGATTCAAAGAGAGTGAGATGCCAGCTCCTTTCATTCAGTCAGTAGCTTCAAACATTTCTGGACGTTTTTCAATGGCAAAAATCAATGAATATTGTAAATGCACAAACAGTAATATCTCCACATTGCACGGTGCAATTCTGAAATTTTTTGCTTTTTCCTGCTAATCCTAGCATGATAAAGAAGATTCAAAGAGAGTGAGATGCCAGCTCCTTTCATTCAGTCAGTAGCTTCAAACATTTCTGGTATATGAAAAACATGTTTTTCAATGGCAAAAATCAATGAATATTGTAAATGCACAAACAGTAATATCTCCACATTGCAAGGTGCAATTCTGAATTTTTTTGCTTTTTCCTGCTAATCCTAGCATGATAAAGAAGATTCAAAGAGAGTGAGATGCCAGCTCCTTTCATTCAGTCAGTAGCTTCAAACATTTCTGGTATATGAAAAACATGTTTTTCAATGGCAAAAATCAATGAATATTGTAAATGCACAAACAGTAATATCTCCACATTGCACGGTGCAATTCTGAAATTTTTTGCTTTTTCCTGCTAATCCTAGCATGATAAAGAAGATTCAAAGAGAGTGAGATGCCAGCTCCTTTCATTCAGTCAGTAGCTTCAAACATTTCTGGACGTTTTTCAATGGCAAAAATCAATGAATATTGTAAATGCACAAACAGTAATATCTCCACATTGCAAGGTGCAATTCTGAAATTTTTTGCTTTTTCCTGCTAATCCTATCATGATAAAGAAGATTCAAAGAGAGTGAGATGCCAGCTCCTTTCATTCAGTCAGTAGCTTCAAACATTTCTGGTATATGAAAAACATGTTTTTCAATGGCAAAAATCAATGAATATTGTAAATGCACAAACAGTAATATCTCCACATTGCACGGTGCAATTCTGAAATTTTTTGCTTTTTCCTGCTAATCCTAGCATGATAAAGAAGATTCAAAGAGAGTGAGATGCCAGCTCCTTTCATTCAGTCAGTAGCTTCAAACATTTCTGGTATATGAAAAACATGTTTTTCAATGGCAAAAATCAATGAATATTGTAAATGCACAAACAGTAATATCTCCACATTGCACGGTGCAATTCTGAAATTTTTTGCTTTTTCCTGTTAATCCTAGCATGATAAAGAAGATTCAAAGAGAGTGAGATGCCAGCTCCTTTCATTCAGTCAGTAGCTTCAAACATTTCTGGTATATGAAAAACATGTTTTTCAATGGCAAAAATCAATGAATATTGTAAATGCACAAACAGTAATATCTCCACATTGCACAGTGCAATTCTGAAATTTTTTGCTTTTTCCTGCTAATCCTAGCATGATAAAGAAGATTCAAAGAGAGTGAGATGCCAGCTCCTTTCATTCAGTCAGTAGCTTCAAACATTTCTGGACGTTTTTCAATGGCAAAAATCAATGAATATTGTAAATGCACAAACAGTAATATCTCCACATTGCACGGTGCAATTCTGAAATTTTTAGCTTTTTCCTGTTAATCCTAGCATGATAAAGAAGATTCAAAGAGAGTGAGATGCCAGCTCCTTTCATTCAGTCAGTAGCTTCAAACATTTCTGGTATATGAAAAACATGTTTTTCAATGGCAAAAATCAATGAATATTATAAATGCACAAACAGTAATATCTCCACATTGCACGGTGCAATTCTGAAATTTTTTGCTTTTTCCTGTTAATCCTAGCATGATAAAGAAGATTCAAAGAGAGTGAGATGCCAGCTCCTTTCATTCAGTCAGTAGCTTCAAACATTTCTGGACGTTTTTCAATGGCAAAAATCAATGAATATTGTAAATGCACAAACAGTAATATCTCCACATTGCACGGTGCAATTCTGAAATTTTTTGCTTTTTCCTGTTAATCCTAGCATGATAAAGAAGATTCAAAGAGAGTGAGATGCCAGCTCCTTTCATTCAGTCAGTAGCTTCAAACATTTCTGGTATATGAAAAACATGTTTTTCAATGGCAAAAATCAATGAATATTGTAAATGCACAAACAGTAATATCTCCACATTGCAAGGTGCAATTCTGAAATTTTTTGCTTTTTCCTGCTAATCCTAGCATGATAAAGAAGATTCAAAGAGAGTGAGATGCCAGCTCCTTTCATTCAGTCAGTAGCTTCAAACATTTCTGGTATATGAAAAACATGTTTTTCAATGGCAAAAATCAATGAATATTGTAAATGCACAAACAGTAATATCTCCACATTGCACGGTGCAATTCTGAAATTTTTAGCTTTTTCCTGTTAATCCTAGCATGATAAAGAAGATTCAAAGAGAGTGAGATGCCAGCTCCTTTCATTCAGTCAGTAGCTTCAAACATTTCTGGTATATGAAAAACATGTTTTTCAAAGGCAAAAATCAATGAATATTGTAAATGCACAAACAGTAATATCTCCACATTGCACGGTGCAATTCTGAAATTTTTTGCTTTTTCCTGCTAATCCTAGCATGATAAAGAAGATTCAAAGAGAGTGAGATGCCAGCTCCTTTCATTCAGTCAGTAGCTTCAAACATTTCTGGACGTTTTTCAATGGCAAAAATCAATGAATATTGTAAATGCACAAACAGTAATATCTCCACATTGCACGGTGCAATTCTGAAATTTTTAGCTTTTTCCTGTTAATCCTAGCATGATAAAGAAGATTCAAAGAGAGTGAGATGCCAGCTCCTTTCATTCAGTCAGTAGCTTCAAACATTTCTGGTATATGAAAAACATGTTTTTCAATGGCAAAAATCAATGAATATTGTAAATGCACAAACAGTAATATCTCCACATTGCACGGTGCAATTCTGAAATTTTTTGCTTTTTCCTGTTAATCCTAGCATGATAAAGAAGATTCAAAGAGAGTGAGATGCCAGCTCCTTTCATTCAGTCAGTAGCTTCAAACATTTCTGGACGTTTTTCAATGGCAAAAATCAATGAATATTGTAAATGCACAAACAGTAATATCTCCACATTGCAAGGTGCAATTCTGAAATTTTTTGCTTTTTCCTGTTAATCCTAGCATGATAAAGAAGATTCAAAGAGAGTGAGATGCCAGCTCCTTTCATTCAGTCAGTAGCTTCAAACATTTCTGGTATATGAAAAACATGTTTTTCAATGGCAAAAATCAATGAATATTGTAAATGCACAAACAGTAATATCTCCACATTGCACGGTGCAATTCTGAAATTTTTTGCTTTTTCCTGCTAATCCTAGCATGATAAAGAAGATTCAAAGAGAGTGAGATGCCAGCTCCTTTCATTCAGTCAGTAGCTTCAAACATTTCTGGACGTTTTTCAATGGCAAAAATCAATGAATATTGTAAATGCACAAACAGTAATATCTCCACATTGCAAGGTGCAATTCTGAAATTTTTAGCTTTTTCCTGTTAATCCTAGCATGATAAAGAAGATTCAAAGAGAGTGAGATGCCAGCTCCTTTCATTCAGTCAGTAGCTTCAAACATTTCTGGTATATGAAAAACATGTTTTTCAATGGCAAAAATCAATGAATATTGTAAATGCACAAACAGTAATATCTCCACATTGCAAGGTGCAATTCTGAAATTTTTTGCTTTTTCCTGCTAATCCTAGCATGATAAAGAAGATTCAAAGAGAGTGAGATGCCAGCTCCTTTCATTCAGTCAGTAGCTTCAAACATTTCTGGACGTTTTTCAATGGCAAAAATCAATGAATATTGTAAATGCACAAACAGTAATATCTCCACATTGCAAGGTACAATTCTGAAATTTTTAGCTTTTTCCTGTTAATCCTAGCATGATAAAGAAGATTCAAAGAGAGTGAGATGCCAGCTCCTTTCATTCAGTCAGTAGCTTCAAACATTTCTGGTATATGAAAAACATGTTTTTCAATGGCAAAAATCAATGAATATTGTAAATGCACAAACAGTAATATCTCCACATTGCAAGGTGCAATTCTGAAATTTTTAGCTTTTTCCTGTTAATCCTAGCATGATAAAGAAGATTCAAAGAGAGTGAGATGCCAGCTCCTTTCATTCAGTCAGTAGCTTCAAACATTTCTGGTATATGAAAAACATGTTTTTCAATGGCAAAAATCAATGAATATTGTAAATGCACAAACAGTAATATCTCCACATTGCACGGTGCAATTCTGAAATTTTTAGCTTTTTCCTGTTAATCCTAGCATGATAAAGAAGATTCAAAGAGAGTGAGATGCCAGCTCCTTTCATTCAGTCAGTAGCTTCAAACATTTCTGGTATATGAAAAACATGTTTTTCAATGGCAAAAATCAATGAATATTGTAAATGCACAAACAGTAATATCTCCACATTGCAAGGTGCAATTCTGAAATTTTTTGCTTTTTCCTGCTAATCCTAGCATGATAAAGAAGATTCAAAGAGAGTGAGATGCCAGCTCCTTTCATTCAGTCAGTAGCTTCAAACATTTCTGGTATATGAAAAACATGTTTTTCAATGGCAAAAATCAATGAATATTGTAAATGCACAAACAGTAATATCTCCACATTGCACGGTGCAATTCTGAAATTTTTTGCTTTTTCCTGTTAATCCTAGCATGATAAAGAAGATTCAAAGAGAGTGAGATGCCAGCTCCTTTCATTCAGTCAGTAGCTTCAAACATTTCTGGTATATGAAAAACATGTTTTTCAATGGCAAAAATCAATGAATATTGTAAATGCACAAACAGTAATATCTCCACATTGCAAGGTGCAATTCTAAAATTTTTTGCTTTTTCCTGCTAATCCTAGCATGATAAAGAAGATTCAAAGAGAGTGAGATGCCAGCTCCTTTCATGCAGTCAGTAGCTTCAAACATTTCTGGTATATGAAAAACATGTTTTTCAATGGCAAAAATCAATGAATATTGTAAATGCACAAACAGTAATATCTCCACATTGCACGGTGCAATTCTGAAATTTTTAGCTTTTTCCTGTTAATCCTAGCATGATAAAGAAGATTCAAAGAGAGTGAGATGCCAGCTCCTTTCATTCAGTCAGTAGCTTCAAACATTTCTGGTATATGAAAAACATGTTTTTCAATGGCAAAAATCAATGAATATTGTAAATGCACAAACAGTAATATCTCCACATTGCAAGGTGCAATTCTGAAATTTTTTGCTTTTTCCTGCTAATCCTAGCATGATAAAGAAGATTCAAAGAGAGTGAGATGCCAGCTCCTTTCATTCAGTCAGTAGCTTCAAACATTTCTGGTATATGAAAAACATGTTTTTCAATGGCAAAAATCAATGAATATTGTAAATGCACAAACAGTAATATCTCCACATTGCACGGTGCAATTCTGAAATTTTTAGCTTTTTACTGTTAATCCTAGCATGATAAAGAAGATTCAAAGAGAGTGAGATGCCAGCTCCTTTCATTCAGTCAGTAGCTTCAAACATTTCTGGTATATGAAAAACATGTTTTTCAATGGCAAAAATCAATGAATATTGTAAATGCACAAACAGTAATATCTCCACATTGCACGGTGCAATTCTGAAATTTTTAGCTTTTTCCTGTTAATCCTAGCATGATAAAGAAGATTCAAAGAGAGTGAGATGCCAGCTCCTTTCATTCAGTCAGTAGCTTCAAACATTTCTGGTATATGAAAAACATGTTTTTCAATGGCAAAAATCAATGAATATTGTAAATGCACAAACAGTAATATCTCCACATTGCAAGGTGCAATTCTGAAATTTTTAGCTTTTTCCTGCTAATCCTAGCATGATAAAGAAGATTCAAAGAGAGTGAGATGCCAGCTCCTTTCATTCAGTCAGTAGCTTCAAACATTTCTGGTATATGAAAAACATGTTTTTCAATGGCAAAAATCAATGAATATTGTAAATGCACAAACAGTAATATCTCCACATTGCAAGGTGCAATTCTGAAATTTTTTGCTTTTTCCTGCTAATCCTAGCATGATAAAGAAGATTCAAAGAGAGTGAGATGCCAGCTCCTTTCATTCAGTCAGTAGCTTCAAACATTTCTGGTATATGAAAAACATGTTTTTCAATGGCAAAAATCAATGAATATTGTAAATGCACAAACAGTAATATCTCCACATTGCACGGTGCAATTCTGAAATTTTTAGCTTTTTCCTGTTAATCCTAGCATGATAAAGAAGATTTAAAGAGAGTGAGATGCCAGCTCCTTTCATTCAGTCAGTAGCTTCAAACATTTCTGGACGTTTTTCAATGGCAAAAATCAATGAATATTGTAAATGCACAAACAGTAATATCTCCACATTGCACGGTGCAATTCTGAAATTTTTAGCTTTTTCCTGTTAATCCTAGCATGATAAAGAAGATTCAAAGAGAGTGAGATGCCAGCTCCTTTCATTCAGTCAGTAGCTTCAAACATTTCTGGTATATGAAAAACATGTTTTTCAATGGCAAAAATCAATGAATATTGTAAATGCACAAACAGTAATATCTCCACATTGCAAGGTGCAATTCTGAAATTTTTTGCTTTTTCCTGTTAATCCTAGCATGATAAAGAAGATTCAAAGAGAGTGAGATGCCAGCTCCTTTCATTCAGTCAGTAGCTTCAAACATTTCTGGTATATGAAAAACATGTTTTTAAATGGCAAAAATCAATGAATATTGTAAATGCACAAACAGTAATATCTCCACATTGCACGGTGCAATTCTGAAATTTTTTGCTTTTTCCTGCTAATCCTAGCATGATAAAGAAGATTCAAAGAGAGTGAGATGCCAGCTCCTTTCATTCAGTCAGTAGCTTCAAACATTTCTGGTATATGAAAAACATGTTTTTCATGGGCAAAAATCAATGAATATTGTAAATGCACAAACAGTAATATCTCCACATTGCACGGTGCAATTCTGAAATTTTTTGCTTTTTCCTGCTAATCCTAGCATGATAAAGAAGATTCAAAGAGAGTGAGATGCCAGCTCCTTTCATTCAGTCAGTAGCTTCAAACATTTCTGGACGTTTTTCAATGGCAAAAATCAATGAATATTGTAAATGCACAAACAGTAATATCTCCACATTGCACGGTGCAATTCTGAAATTTTTAGCTTTTTCCTGCTAAACCTAGCATGATAAAGAAGATTCAAAGAGAGTGAGATGCCAGCTCCTTTCATTCAGTCAGTAGCTTCAAACATTTCTGGACGTTTTTCAATGGCAAAAATCAATGAATATTGTAAATGCATAAACAGTAATATCTCCACATTGCAAGGTGCAATTCTGAAATTTTTAGCTTTTTCCTGCTAATCCTAGCATGATAAAGAAGATTCAAAGAGAGTGAGATGCCAGCTCCTTTCATTCAGTCAGTAGCTTCAAACATTTCTGGTATATGAAAAACATGTTTTTCAATGGCAAAAATCAATGAATATTGTAAATGCACAAACAGTAATATCTCCACATTGCAAGGTGCAATTCTGAAATTTTTAGCTTTTTCCTGCTAATCCTAGCATGATAAAGAAGATTCAAAGAGAGTGAGATGCCAGCTCCTTTCATTCAGTCAGTAGCTTCAAACATTTCTGGTATATGAAAAACATGTTTTTCAATGGCAAAAATCAATGAATATTGTAAATGCACAAACAGTAATATCTCCACATTGCAAGGTGCAATTCTGAAATTTTTAGCTTTTTCCTGCTAATCCTAGCATGATAAAGAAGATTCAAAGAGAGTGAGATGCCAGCTCCTTTCATTCAGTCAGTAGCTTCAAACATTTCTGGTATATGAAAAACATGTTTTTCAATGGCAAAAATCAATGAATATTGTAAATGCACAAACAGTAATATCTCCACATTGCACGGTGCAATTCTGAAATTTTTTGCTTTTTCCTGTTAATCCTAGCATGATAAAGAAGATTCAAAGAGAGTGAGATGCCAGCTCCTTTCATTCAGTCAGTAGCTTCAAACATTTCTGGTATATGAAAAACATGTTTTTCAATGGCAAAAATCAATGAATATTGTAAATGCACAAACAGTAATATCTCCACATTGCAAGGTGCAATTCTGAAATTTTTTGCTTTTTCCTGCTAATCCTAGCATGATAAAGAAGATTCAAAGAGAGTGAGATGCCAGCTCCTTTCATTCAGTCAGTAGCTTCAAACATTTCTGGTATATGAAAAACATGTTTTTCAATGGCAAAAATCAATGAATATTGTAAATGCACAAACAGTAATATCTCCACATTGCACGGTGCAATTCTGAAATTTTTAGCTTTTTACTGTTAATCCTAGCATGATAAAGAAGATTCAAAGAGAGTGAGATGCCAGCTCCTTTCATTCAGTCAGTAGCTTCAAACATTTCTGGTATATGAAAAACATGTTTTTCAATGGCAAAAATCAATGAATATTGTAAATGCACAAACAGTAATATCTCCACATTGCACGGTGCAATTCTGAAATTTTTAGCTTTTTCCTGTTAATCCTAGCATGATAAAGAAGATTCAAAGAGAGTGAGATGCCAGCTCCTTTCATTCAGTCAGTAGCTTCAAACATTTCTGGTATATGAAAAACATGTTTTTCAATGGCAAAAATCAATGAATATTGTAAATGCACAAACAGTAATATCTCCACATTGCAAGGTGCAATTCTGAAATTTTTAGCTTTTTCCTGCTAATCCTAGCATGATAAAGAAGATTCAAAGAGAGTGAGATGCCAGCTCCTTTCATTCAGTCAGTAGCTTCAAACATTTCTGGTATATGAAAAACATGTTTTTCAATGGCAAAAATCAATGAATATTGTAAATGCACAAACAGTAATATCTCCACATTGCAAGGTGCAATTCTGAAATTTTTTGCTTTTTCCTGCTAATCCTAGCATGATAAAGAAGATTCAAAGAGAGTGAGATGCCAGCTCCTTTCATTCAGTCAGTAGCTTCAAACATTTCTGGTATATGAAAAACATGTTTTTCAATGGCAAAAATCAATGAATATTGTAAATGCACAAACAGTAATATCTCCACATTGCACGGTGCAATTCTGAAATTTTTAGCTTTTTCCTGTTAATCCTAGCATGATAAAGAAGATTCAAAGAGAGTGAGATCCCAGCTCCTTTCATTCAGTCAGTAGCTTCAAACATTTCTGGACGTTTTTCAATGGCAAAAATCAATGAATATTGTAAATGCACAAACAGTAATATCTCCACATTGCACGGTGCAATTCTGAAATTTTTAGCTTTTTCCTGTTAATCCTAGCATGATAAAGAAGATTCAAAGAGAGTGAGATGCCAGCTCCTTTCATTCAGTCAGTAGCTTCAAACATTTCTGGTATATGAAAAACATGTTTTTCAATGGCAAAAATCAATGAATATTGTAAATGCACAAACAGTAATATCTCCACATTGCAAGGTGCAATTCTGAAATTTTTTGCTTTTTCCTGTTAATCCTAGCATGATAAAGAAGATTCAAAGAGAGTGAGATGCCAGCTCCTTTCATTCAGTCAGTAGCTTCAAACATTTCTGGACGTTTTTCAATGGCAAAAATCAATGAATATTGTAAATGCACAAACAGTAATATCTCCACATTGCAAGGTGCAATTCTGAAATTTTTAGCTTTTTCCTGCTAATCCTAGCATGATAAAGAAGATTCATAGAGAGTGAGATGCCAGATCCTTTCATTCAGTCAGTAGCTTCAAACATTTCTGGTATATGAAAAACATGTTTTTCAATGGCAAAAATCAATGAATATTGTAAATGCACAAACAGTAATATCTCCACATTGCAAGGTGCAATTCTGAAATTTTTAGCTTTTTCCTGCTAATCCTAGCATGATAAAGAAGATTCAAAGAGAGTGAGATGCCAGCTCCTTTCATTCAGTCAGTAGCTTCAAACATTTCTGGTATATGAAAAACATGTTTTTCAATGGCAAAAATCAATGAATATTGTAAATGCACAAACAGTAATATCTCCACATTGCACGGTGCAATTCTGAAATTTTTTGCTTTTTCCTGTTAATCCTAGCATGATAAAGAAGATTCAAAGAGAGTGAGATGCCAGCTCCTTTCATTCAGTCAGTAGCTTCAAACATTTCTGGTATATGAAAAACATGTTTTTCAATGGCAAAAATCAATGAATATTGTAAATGCACAAACAGTAATATCTCCACATTGCACGGTGCAATTCTGAAATTTTTTGCTTTTTCCTGCTAATCCTAGCATGATAAAGAAGATTCAAAGAGAGTGAGATGCCAGCTCCTTTCATTCAGTCAGTAGCTTCAAACATTTCTGGTATATGAAAAACATGTATTTCAATGGCAAAAATCAATGAATATTGTAAATGCACAAACAGTAATATCTCCACATTGCACGGTGCAATTCTGAAATTTTTTGCTTTTTCCTGCTAATCCTAGCATGATAAAGAAGATTCAAAGAGAGTGAGATGCCAGCTCCTTTCATTCAGTCAGTAGCTTCAAACATTTCTGGACGTTTTTCAATGGCAAAAATCAATGAATATTGTAAATGCACAAACAGTAATATCTCCACATTGCACGGTGCAATTCTGAAATTTTTAGCTTTTTCCTGCAAATCCTAGCATGATAAAGAAGATTCAAAGAGAGTGAGATGCCAGCTCCTTTCATTCAGTCAGTAGCTTCAAACATTTCTGGACGTTTTTCAATGGCAAAAATCAATGAATATTGTAAATGCACAAACAGTAATATCTCCACATTGCAAGGTGCAATTCTGAAATTTTTAGCTTTTTCCTGCTAATCCTAGCATGATAAAGAAGATTCAAAGAGAGTGAGATGCCAGCTCCTTTCATTCAGTCAGTAGCTTCAAACATTTCTGGTATATGAAAAACATGTTTTTCAATGGCAAAAATCAATGAATATTGTAAATGCACAAACAGTAATATCTCCACATTGCAAGGTGCAATTCTGAAATTTTTAGCTTTTTCCTGCTAATCCTAGCATGATAAAGAAGATTCAAAGAGAGTGAGATGCCAGCTCCTTTCATTCAGTCAGTAGCTTCAAACATTTCTGGTATATGAAAAACATGTTTTTCAATGGCAAAAATCAATGAATATTGTAAATGCACAAACAGTAATATCTCCACATTGCAAGGTGCAATTCTGAAATTTTTAGCTTTTTCCTGTTAATCCTAGCATGATAAAGAAGATTCAAAGAGAGTGAGATGCCAGCTCCTTTCATTCAGTCAGTAGCTTCAAACATTTCTGGTATATGAAAAACATGTTTTTCAATGGCAAAAATCAATGAATATTGTAAATGCACAAACAGTAATATCTCCACATTGCACGGTGCAATTCTGAAATTTTTAGCTTTTTCCTGTTAATCCTAGCATGATAAAGAAGATTCAAAGAGAGTGAGATGCCAGCTCCTTTCATTCAGTCAGTAGCTTCAAACATTTCTGGTATATGAAAAACATGTTTTTCAATGGCAAAAATCAATGAATATTGTAAATGCACAAACAGTAATATCTCCACATTGCACGGTGCAATTCTGAAATTTTTTGCTTTTTCCTGCTAATCCTAGCATGATAAAGAAGATTCAAAGAGAGTGAGATGCCAGCTCCTTTCATTCAGTCAGTAGCTTCAAACATTTCTGGTATATGAAAAACATGTTTTTCAATGGCAAAAATCAATGAATATTGTAAATGCACAAACAGTAATATCTCCACATTGCAAGGTGCAATTCTGAAATTTTTAGCTTTTTCCTGTTAATCCTAGCATGATAAAGAAGATTCAAAGAGAGTGAGATGCCAGCTCCTTTCATTCAGTCAGTAGCTTCAAACATTTCTGGACGTTTTTCAATGGCAAAAATCAATGAATATTGTAAATGCACAAACAGTAATATCTCCACATTGCAAGGTGCAATTCTGAAATTTTTAGCTTTTTCCTGTTAATCCTAGCATGATAAAGAAGATTCAAAGAGAGTGAGATGCCAGCTCCTTTCATTCAGTCAGTAGCTTCAAACATTTCTGGTATATGAAAAACATGTTTTTCAATGGCAAAAATCAATGAATATTGTAAATGCACAAACAGTAATATCTCCACATTGCACCGTGCAATTCTGAAATTTTTTGCTTTTTCCTGCTAATCCTAGCATGATAAAGAAGATTCAAAGAGAGTGAGATGCCAGCTCCTTTCATTCAGTCAGTAGCTTCAAACATTTCTGGACGTTTTTCAATGGCAAAAATCAATGAATATTGTAAATGCACAAACAGTAATATCTCCACATTGCAAGGTGCAATTCTGAAATTTTTAGCTTTTTCCTGTTAATCCTAGCATGATAAAGAAGATTCAAAGAGAGTGAGATGCCAGCTCCTTTCATTCAGTCAGTAGCTTCAAACATTTCTGGTATATGAAAAACATGTTTTTCAATGGCAAAAATCAATGAATATTGTAAATGCACAAACAGTAATATCTCCACATTGCACGGTGCAATTCTGAAATTTTTTGCTTTTTCCTGCTAATCCTAGCATGATAAAGAAGATTCAAAGAGAGTGAGATGCCAGCTCCTTTCATTCAGTCAGTAGCTTCAAACATTTCTGGACGTTTTTCAATGGCAAAAATCAATGAATATTGTAAATGCACAAACAGTAATATCTCCACATTGCACGGTGCAATTCTGAAATTTTTAGCTTTTTCCTGTTAATCCTAGCATGATAAAGAAGATTCAAAGAGAGTGAGATGCCAGCTCCTTTCATTCAGTCAGTAGCTTCAAACATTTCTGGTATATGAAAAACATGTTTTTCAATGGCAAAAATCAATGAATATTGTAAATGCACAAACAGTAATATCTCCACATTGCACGGTGCAATTCTGAAATTTTTTGCTTTTTCCTGCTAATCCTAGCATGATAAAGAAGATTCAAAGAGAGTGAGATGCCAGCTCCTTTCATTCAGTCAGTAGCTTCAAACATTTCTGGTATATGAAAAACATGTTTTTCAATGGCAAAAATCAATGAATATTGTAAATGCACAAACAGTAATATCTCCACATTGCAAGGTGCAATTCTGAAATTTTTAGCTTTTTCCTGTTAATCCTAGCATGATAAAGAAGATTCAAAGAGAGTGAGATGCCAGCTCCTTTCATTCAGTCAGTAGCTTCAAACATTTCTGGTATATGAAAAACATGTTTTTCAATGGCAAAAATCAATGAATATTGTAAATGCACAAACAGTAATATCTCCACATTGCACGGTGCAATTCTGAAATTTTTAGCTTTTTCCTGCTAATCCTAGCATGATAAAGAAGATTCAAAGAGAGTGAGATGCCAGCTCCTTTCATTCAGTCAGTAGCTTCAAACATTTCTGGACGTTTTTCAATGGCAAAAATCAATGAATATTGTAAATGCACAAACAGTAATATCTCCACATTGCACGGTGCAATTCTGAAATTTTTAGCTTTTTCCTGTTAATCCTAGCATGATAAAGAAGATTCAAAGAGAGTGAGATGCCAGCTCCTTTCATTCAGTCAGTAGCTTCAAACATTTCTGGTATATGAAAAACATGTTTTTCAATGGCAAAAATCAATGAATATTGTAAATGCACAAACAGTAATATCTCCACATTGCACGGTGCAATTCTGAAATTTTTTGCTTTTTCCTGCTAATCCTAGCATGATAAAGAAGATTCAAAGAGAGTGAGATGCCAGCTCTTTCATTCAGTCAGTAGCTTCAAACATTTCTGGTATATGAAAAACATGTTTTTCAATGGCAAAAATCAATGAATATTGTAAATGCACAAACAGTAATATCTCCACATTGCAAGGTGCAATTCTGAAATTTTTAGCTTTTTCCTGTTAATCCTAGCATGATAAAGAAGATTCAAAGAGAGTGAGATGCCAGCTCCTTTCATTCAGTCAGTAGCTTCAAACATTTCTGGACGTTTTTCAATGGCAAAAATCAATGAATATTGTAAATGCACAAACAGTAATATCTCCACATTGCACGGTGCAATTCTGAAATTTTAGCTTTTTCCTGTTAATCCTAGCATGATAAAGAAGATTCAAAGAGAGTGAGATGCCAGCTCCTTTCATTCAGTCAGTAGCTTCAAACATTTCTGGTATATGAAAAACATGTTTTTCAATGGCAAAAATCAATGAATATTGTAAATGCACAAACAGTAATATCTCCACATTGCACGGTGCAATTCTGAAATTTTTTGCTTTTTCCTGTTAATCCTAGCATGATAAAGAAGATTCAAAGAGAGTGAGATGCCAGCTCCTTTCATTCAGTCAGTAGCTTCAAACATTTCTGGTATATGAAAAACATGTTTTTCAATGGCAAAAATCAATGAATATTGTAAATGCACAAACAGTAATATCTCCACATTGCAAGGTGCAATTCTGAAATTTTTAGCTTTTTCCTGTTAATCCTAGCATGATAAAGAAGATTCAAAGAGAGTGAGATGCCAGCTCCTTTCATTCAGTCAGTAGCTTCAAACATTTCTGGTATATGAAAAACATGTTTTTCAATGGCAAAAATCAATGAATATTGTAAATGCACAAACAGTAATATCTCCACATTGCACGGTGCAATTCTGAAATTTTTTGCTTTTTCCTGTTAATCCTAGCATGATAAAGAAGATTCAAAGAGAGTGAGATGCCAGCTCCTTTCATTCAGTCAGTAGCTTCAAACATTTCTGGACGTTTTTCAATGGCAAAAATCAATGAATATTGTAAATGCACAAACAGTAATATCTCCACATTGCACGGTGCAATTCTGAAATTTTTTGCTTTTTCCTGCTAATCCTAGCATGATAAAGAAGATTCAAAGAGAGTGAGATGCCAGCTCCTTTCATTCAGTCAGTAGCTTCTAACATTTCTGGTATATGAAAAACATGTTTTTCAATGGCAAAAATCAATGAATATTGTAAATGCACAAACAGTAATATCTCCACATTGCAAGGTGCAATTCTGAAATTTTTTGCTTTTTCCTGCTAATCCTAGCATGATAAAGAAGATTCAAAGAGAGTGAGATGCCAGCTCCTTTCATTCAGTCAGTAGCTTCAAACATTTCTGGTATATGAAAAACATGTTTTTCAATGGCAAAAATCAATGAATATTGTAAATGCACAAACAGTAATATCTCCACATTGCACGGTGCAATTCTGAAATTTTTAGCTTTTTCCTGTTAATCCTAGCATGATAAAGAAGATTCAAAGAGAGTGAGATGCCAGCTCCTTTCATTCAGTCAGTAGCTTCAAACATTTCTGGTATATGAAAAACATGTTTTTCAATGGCAAAAATCAATGAATATTGTAAATGCACAAACAGTAATATCTCCACATTGCACGGTGCAATTCTGAAATTTTTAGCTTTTTCCTGTTAATCCTAGCATGATAAAGAAGATTCAAAGAGAGTGAGATGCCAGCTCCTTTCATTCAGTCAGTAGCTTCAAACATTTCTGGACGTTTTTCAATGGCAAAAATCAATGAATATTGTAAATGCACAAACAGTAATATCTCCACATTGCACGGTGCAATTCTGAAATTTTTTGCTTTTTCCTGCTAATCCTAGCATGATAAAGAAGATTCAAAGAGAGTGAGATGCCAGCTCCTTTCATTCAGTCAGTAGCTTCAAACATTTCTGGACGTTTTTCAATGGCAAAAATCAATGAATATTGTAAATGCACAAACAGTAATATCTCCACATTGCACGGTGCAATTCTGAAATTTTTTGCTTTTTCCTGCTAATCCTAGCATGATAAAGAAGATTCAAAGAGAGTGAGATGCCAGCTCCTTTCATTCAGTCAGTAGCTTCAAACATTTCTGGTATATGAAAAACATGTTTTTCAATGGCAAAAATCAATGAATATTGTAAATGCACAAACAGTAATATCTCCACATTGCAAGGTGCAATTCTGAAATTTTTTGCTTTTTCCTGCTAATCCTAGCATGATAAAGAAGATTCAAAGAGAGTGAGATGCCAGCTCCTTTCATTCAGTCAGTAGCTTCAAACATTTCTGGTATATGAAAAACATGTTTTTCAATGGCAAAAATCAATGAATATTGTAAATGCACAAACAGTAATATCTCCACATTGCAAGGTGCAATTCTGAAATTTTTTGCTTTTTCCTGCTAATCCTAGCATGATAAAGAAGATTCAAAGAGAGTGAGATGCCAGCTCCTTTCATTCAGTCAGTAGCTTCAAACATTTCTGGTATATGAAAAACATGTTTTTCAATGGCAAAAATCAATGAATATTGTAAATGCACAAACAGTAATATCTCCACATTGCAAGGTGCAATTCTGAAATTTTTTGCTTTTTCCTGCTAATCCTAGCATGATAAAGAAGATTCAAAGAGAGTGAGATGCCAGCTCCTTTCATTCAGTCAGTAGCTTCAAACATTTCTGGTATATGAAAAACATGTTTTTCAATGGCAAAAATCAATGAATATTGTAAATGCACAAACAGTAATATCTCCACATTGCAAGGTGCAATTCTGAAATTTTTTGCTTTTTCCTGCTAATCCTAGCATGATAAAGAAGATTCAAAGAGAGTGAGATGCCAGCTCTTTTCATTCAGTCAGTAGCTTCAAACATTTCTGGTATATGAAAAACATGTTTTTCAATGGCAAAAATAAATGAATATTGTAAATGCACAAACAGTAATATCTCCACATTGCACGGTGCAATTCTGAAATTTTTTGCTTTTTCCTGCTAATCCTAGCATGATAAAGAAGATTCAAAGAGAGTGAGATGCCAGCTCCTTTCATTCAGTCAGTAGCTTCAAACATTTCTGGTATATGAAAAACATGTTTTTCAATGGCAAAAATCAATGAATATTGTAAATGCACAAACAGTAATATCTCCACATTGCAAGGTGCAATTCTGAAATTTTTTGCTTTTTCCTGCTAATCCTAGCATGATAAAGAAGATTCAAAGAGAGTGAGATGCCAGCTCCTTTCATTCAGTCAGTAGCTTCAAACATTTCTGGACGTTTTTCAATGGCAAAAATCAATGAATATTGTTAATGCACAAACAGTAATATCTCCACATTGCAAGGTGCAATTCTGAAATTTTTTGCTTTTTCCTGCTAATCCTAGCATGATAAAGAAGATTCAAAGAGAGTGAGATGCCAGCTCCTTTCATTCAGTCAGTAGCTTCAAACATTTCTGGACGTTTTTCAATGGCAAAAATCAATGAATATTGTAAATGCACAAACAGTAATATCTCCACATTGCACGGTGCAATTCTGAAATTTTTAGCTTTTTCCTGTTAATCCTAGCATGATAAAGAAGATTCAAAGAGAGTGAGATGCCAGCTCCTTTCATTCAGTCAGTAGCTTCAAACATTTCTGGTATATGAAAAACATGTTTTTCAATGGCAAAAATCAATGAATATTGTAAATGCACAAACAGTAATATCTCCACATTGCAAGGTGCAATTCTGAAATTTTTAGCTTTTTCCTGCTAATCCTAGCATGATAAAGAAGATTCAAAGAGAGTGAGATGCCAGCTCCTTTCATTCAGTCAGTAGCTTCAAACATTTCTGGTATATGAAAAACATGTTTTTCAATGGCAAAAATCAATGAATATTGTAAATGCACAAACAGTAATATCTCCACATTGCACGGTGCAATTCTGAAATTTTTTGCTTTTTCCTGCTAATCCTAGCATGATAAAGAAGATTCAAAGAGAGTGAGATGCCAGCTCCTTTCATTCAGTCAGTAGCTTCAAACATTTCTGGTATATGA
Source organism: Phyllobates terribilis (assembly GCF_046119375.1). Classification (NCBI taxonomy): domain Eukaryota; kingdom Metazoa; phylum Chordata; class Amphibia; order Anura; family Dendrobatidae; genus Phyllobates; species Phyllobates terribilis. The sequence continues at coordinate 63,434 of NW_027364336.1, forward strand.
AAAACATGTTTTTCAATGGCAAAAATCAATGAATATTGTAAATGCACAAACAGTAATATCTCCACATTGCAAGGTGCAATTCTGAAATTTTTAGCTTTTTCCTGTTAATCCTAGCATGATAAAGAAGATTCAAAGAGAGTGAGATGCCAGCTCCTTTCATTCAGTCAGTAGCTTCAAACATTTCTGGACGTTTTTCAATGGCAAAAATCAATGAATATTGTAAATGCACAAACAGTAATATCTCCACATTGCACGGTGCAATTCTGAAATTTTAGCTTTTTCCTGTTAATCCTAGCATGATAAAGAAGATTCAAAGAGAGTGAGATGCCAGCTCCTTTCATTCAGTCAGTAGCTTCAAACATTTCTGGTATATGAAAAACATGTTTTTCAATGGCAAAAATCAATGAATATTGTAAATGCACAAACAGTAATATCTCCACATTGCACGGTGCAATTCTGAAATTTTTTGCTTTTTCCTGTTAATCCTAGCATGATAAAGAAGATTCAAAGACAGTGAGATGCCAGCTCCTTTCATTCAGTCAGTAGCTTCAAACATTTCTGGTATATGAAAAACATGTTTTTCAATGGCAAAAATCAATGAATATTGTAAATGCACAAACAGTAATATCTCCACATTGCAAGGTGCAATTCTGAAATTTTTAGCTTTTTCCTGTTAATCCTAGCATGATAAAGAAGATTCAAAGAGAGTGAGATGCCAGCTCCTTTCATTCAGTCAGTAGCTTCAAACATTTCTGGTATATGAAAAACATGTTTTTCAATGGCAAAAATCAATGAATATTGTAAATGCACAAACAGTAATATCTCCACATTGCACGGTGCAATTCTGAAATTTTTTGCTTTTTCCTGTTAATCCTAGCATGATAAAGAAGATTCAAAGAGAGTGAGATGCCAGCTCCTTTCATTCAGTCAGTAGCTTCAAACATTTCTGGACGTTTTTCAATGGCAAAAATCAATGAATATTGTAAATGCACAAACAGTAATATCTCCACATTGCACGGTGCAATTCTGAAATTTTTTGCTTTTTCCTGCTAATCCTAGCATGATAAAGAAGATTCAAAGAGAGTGAGATGCCAGCTCCTTTCATTCAGTCAGTAGCTTCTAACATTTCTGGTATATGAAAAACATGTTTTTCAATGGCAAAAATCAATGAATATTGTAAATGCACAAACAGTAATATCTCCACATTGCAAGGTGCAATTCTGAAATTTTTTGCTTTTTCCTGCTAATCCTAGCATGATAAAGAAGATTCAAAGAGAGTGAGATGCCAGCTCCTTTCATTCAGTCAGTAGCTTCAAACATTTCTGGTATATGAAAAACATGTTTTTCAATGGCAAAAATCAATGAATATTGTAAATGCACAAACAGTAATATCTCCACATTGCACGGTGCAATTCTGAAATTTTTAGCTTTTTCCTGTTAATCCTAGCATGATAAAGAAGATTCAAAGAGAGTGAGATGCCAGCTCCTTTCATTCAGTCAGTAGCTTCAAACATTTCTGGTATATGAAAAACATGTTTTTCAATGGCAAAAATCAATGAATATTGTAAATGCACAAACAGTAATATCTCCACATTGCACGGTGCAATTCTGAAATTTTTAGCTTTTTCCTGTTAATCCTAGCATGATAAAGAAGATTCAAAGAGAGTGAGATGCCAGCTCCTTTCATTCAGTCAGTAGCTTCAAACATTTCTGGACGTTTTTCAATGGCAAAAATCAATGAATATTGTAAATGCACAAACAGTAATATCTCCACATTGCACGGTGCAATTCTGAAATTTTTTGCTTTTTCCTGCTAATCCTAGCATGATAAAGAAGATTCAAAGAGAGTGAGATGCCAGCTCCTTTCATTCAGTCAGTAGCTTCAAACATTTCTGGACGTTTTTCAATGGCAAAAATCAATGAATATTGTAAATGCACAAACAGTAATATCTCCACATTGCACGGTGCAATTCTGAAATTTTTTGCTTTTTCCTGCTAATCCTAGCATGATAAAGAAGATTCAAAGAGAGTGAGATGCCAGCTCCTTTCATTCAGTCAGTAGCTTCAAACATTTCTGGTATATGAAAAACATGTTTTTCAATGGCAAAAATCAATGAATATTGTAAATGCACAAACAGTAATATCTCCACATTGCAAGGTGCAATTCTGAAATTTTTTGCTTTTTTCTGCTAATCCTAGCATGATAAAGAAGATTCAAAGAGAGTGAGATGCCAGCTCATTTCATTCAGTCAGTAGCTTCAAACATTTCTGGTATATGAAAAACATGTTTTTCAATGGCAAAAATCAATGAATATTGTAAATGCACAAACAGTAATATCTCCACATTGCAAGGTGCAATTCTGAAATTTTTTGCTTTTTCCTGCTAATCCTAGCATGATAAAGAAGATTCAAAGAGAGTGAGATGCCAGCTCCTTTCATTCAGTCAGTAGCTTCAAACATTTCTGGTATATGAAAAACATGTTTTTCAATGGCAAAAATCAATGAATATTGTAAATGCACAAACAGTAATATCTCCACATTGCAAGGTGCAATTCTGAAATTTTTTGCTTTTTCCTGCTAATCCTAGCATGATAAAGAAGATTCAAAGAGAGTGAGATGCCAGCTCCTTTCATTCAGTCAGTAGCTTCAAACATTTCTGGTATATGAAAAACATGTTTTTCAATGGCAAAAATCAATGAATATTGTAAATGCACAAACAGTAATATCTCCACATTGCAAGGTGCAATTCTGAAATTTTTTGCTTTTTCCTGCTAATCCTAGCATGATAAAGAAGATTCAAAGAGAGTGAGATGCCAGCTCTTTTCATTCAGTCAGTAGCTTCAAACATTTCTGGTATATGAAAAACATGTTTTTCAATGGCAAAAATCAATGAATATTGTAAATGCACAAACAGTAATATCTCCACATTGCACGGTGCAATTCTGAAATTTTTTGCTTTTTCCTGCTAATCCTAGCATGATAAAGAAGATTCAAAGAGAGTGAGATGCCAGCTCCTTTCATTCAGTCAGTAGCTTCAAACATTTCTGGTATATGAAAAACATGTTTTTCAATGGCAAAAATCAATGAATATTGTAAATGCACAAACAGTAATATCTCCACATTGCAAGGTGCAATTCTGAAATTTTTTGCTTTTTCCTGCTAATCCTAGCATGATAAAGAAGATTCAAAGAGAGTGAGATGCCAGCTCCTTTCATTCAGTCAGTAGCTTCAAACATTTCTGGACGTTTTTCAATGGCAAAAATCAATGAATATTGTTAATGCACAAACAGTAATATCTCCACATTGCAAGGTGCAATTCTGAAATTTTTTGCTTTTTCCTGCTAATCCTAGCATGATAAAGAAGATTCAAAGAGAGTGAGATGCCAGCTCCTTTCATTCAGTCAGTAGCTTCAAACATTTCTGGACGTTTTTCAATGGCAAAAATCAATGAATATTGTAAATGCACAAACAGTAATATCTCCACATTGCACGGTGCAATTCTGAAATTTTTAGCTTTTTCCTGTTAATCCTAGCATGATAAAGAAGATTCAAAGAGAGTGAGATGCCAGCTCCTTTCATTCAGTCAGTAGCTTCAAACATTTCTGGTATATGAAAAACATGTTTTTCAATGGCAAAAATCAATGAATATTGTAAATGCACAAACAGTAATATCTCCACATTGCAAGGTGCAATTCTGAAATTTTTAGCTTTTTCCTGCTAATCCTAGCATGATAAAGAAGATTCAAAGAGAGTGAGATGCCAGCTCCTTTCATTCAGTCAGTAGCTTCAAACATTTCTGGTATATGAAAAACATGTTTTTCAATGGCAAAAATCAATGAATATTGTAAATGCACAAACAGTAATATCTCCACATTGCACGGTGCAATTCTGAAATTTTTTGCTTTTTCCTGCTAATCCTAGCATGATAAAGAAGATTCAAAGAGAGTGAGATGCCAGCTCCTTTCATTCAGTCAGTAGCTTCAAACATTTCTGGTATATGAAAAACATGTTTTTCAATGGCAAAAATCAATGAATATTGTAAATGCACAAACAGTAATATCTCCACATTGCAAGGTGCAATTCTGAAATTTTTTGCTTTTTCCTGCTAATCCTAGCATGATAAAGAAGATTCAAAGAGAGTGAGATGCCAGCTCCTTTCATTCAGTCAGTAGCTTCAAACATTTCTGGTATATGAAAAACATGTTTTTCAATGGCAAAAATCAATGAATATTGTAAATGCACAAACAGTAATATCTCCACATTGCACGGTGCAATTCTGAAATTTTTAGCTTTTTCCTGCTAATCCTAGCATGATAAAGAAGATTCAAAGAGAGTGAGATGCCAGCTCCTTTCATTCAGTCAGTAGCTTCAAACATTTCTGGACGTTTTTCAATGGCAAAAATCAATGAATATTGTAAATGCACAAACAGTAATATCTCCACATTGCACGGTGCAATTCTGAAATTTTTTGCTTTTTCCTGCTAATCCTAGCATGATAAAGAAGATTCAAAGAGAGTGAGATGCCAGCTCCTTTCATTCAGTCAGTAGCTTCAAACATTTCTGGTATATGAAAAACATGTTTTTCAATGGCAAAAATCAATGAATATTGTAAATGCACAAACAGTAATATCTCCACATTGCAAGGTGCAATTCTGAAATTTTTAGCTTTTTCCTGCTAATCCTAGCATGATAAAGAAGATTCAAAGAGAGTGAGATGCCAGCTCCTTTCATTCAGTCAGTAGCTTCAAACATTTCTGGACGTTTTTCAATGGCAAAAATCAATGAATATTGTAAATGCACAAACAGTAATATCTCCACATTGCACGGTGCAATTCTGAAATTTTTTGCTTTTTCCTGCTCATCCTAGCATGATAAAGAAGATTCAAAGAGAGTGAGATGCCAGCTCCTTTCATTCAGTCAGTAGCTTCAAACATTTCTGGACGTTTTTCAATGGCAAAAATCAATGAATATTGTAAATGCACAAACAGTAATATCTCCACATTGCACGGTGCAATTCTGAAATTTTTTGCTTTTTCCTGTTAATCCTAGCATGATAAAGAAGATTCAAAGAGAGTAAGATGCCAGCTCCTTTCATTCAGTCAGTAGCTTCAAACATTTCTGGTATATGAAAAACATGTTTTTCAATGGCAAAAATCAATGAATATTGTAAATGTACAAACAGTAATATCTCCACATTGCACGGTGCAATTCTGAAATTTTTAGCTTTTTCCTGCTAATCCTAGCATGATAAAGAAGATTCAAAGAGAGTGAGATGCCAGCTCCTTTCATTCAGTCAGTAGCTTCAAACATTTCTGGACGTTTTTCAATGGCAAAAATCAATGAATATTGTAAATGCACAAACAGTAATATCTCCACATTGCACGGTGCAATTCTGAAATTTTTAGCTTTTTCCTGCTAATCCTAGCATGATAAAGAAGATTCAAAGAGAGTGAGATGCCAGCTCCTTTCATTCAGTCAGTAGCTTCAAACATTTCTGGTATATGAAAAACATGTTTTTCAATGGCAAAAATCAATGAATATTGTAAATGCACAAACAGTAATATCTCCACATTGCACGGTGCAATTCTGAAATTTTTAGCTTTTTCCTGTTAATCCTAGCATGATAAAGAAGATTCAAAGAGAGTGAGATGCCAGCTCCTTTCATTCAGTCAGTAGCTTCAAACATTTCTGGACGTTTTTCAATGGCAAAAATCAATGAATATTGTAAATGCACAAACAGTAATATCTCCACATTGCACGGTGCAATTCTGAAATTTTTTGCTTTTTCCTGCTAATCCTAGCATGATAAAGAAGATTCAAAGAGAGTGAGATGCCAGCTCCTTTCATTCAGTCAGTAGCTTCAAACATTTCTGGACGTTTTTCAATGGCAAAAATCAATGAATATTGTAAATGCACAAACAGTAATATCTCCACATTGCACGGTGCAATTCTGAAATTTTTTGCTTTTTCCTGCTAATCCTAGCATGATAAAGAAGATTCAAAGAGAGTGAGATGCCAGCTCCTTTCATTCAGTCAGTAGCTTCAAACATTTCTGGTATATGAAAAACATGTTTTTCAATGGCAAAAATCAATGAATATTGTAAATGCACAAACAGTAATATCTCCACATTGCAAGGTGCAATTCTGAAATTTTTTGCTTTTTCCTGCTAATCCTAGCATGATAAAGAAGATTCAAAGAGAGTGAGATGCCAGCTCCTTTCATTCAGTCAGTAGCTTCAAACATTTCTGGTATATGAAAAACATGTTTTTCAATGGCAAAAATCAATGAATATTGTAAATGCACAAACAGTAATATCTCCACATTGCAAGGTGCAATTCTGAAATTTTTTGCTTTTTCCTGCTAATCCTAGCATGATAAAGAAGATTCAAAGAGAGTGAGATGCCAGCTCCTTTCATTCAGTCAGTAGCTTCAAACATTTCTGGTATATGAAAAACATGTTTTTCAATGGCAAAAATCAATGAATATTGTAAATGCACAAACAGTAATATCTCCACATTGCAAGGTGCAATTCTGAAATTTTTTGCTTTTTCCTGCTAATCCTAGCATGATAAAGAAGATTCAAAGAGAGTGAGATGCCAGCTCCTTTCATTCAGTCAGTAGCTTCAAACATTTCTGGACGTTTTTCAATGGCAAAAATCAATGAATATTGTTAATGCACAAACAGTAATATCTCCACATTGCAAGGTGCAATTCTGAAATTTTTTGCTTTTTCCTGCTAATCCTAGCATGATAAAGAAGATTCAAAGAGAGTGAGATGCCAGCTCCTTTCATTCAGTCAGTAGCTTCAAACATTTCTGGACGTTTTTCAATGGCAAAAATCAATGAATATTGTAAATGCACAAACAGTAATATCTCCACATTGCACGGTGCAATTCTGAAATTTTTAGCTTTTTCCTGTTAATCCTAGCATGATAAAGAAGATTCAAAGAGAGTGAGATGCCAGCTCCTTTCATTCAGTCAGTAGCTTCAAACATTTCTGGTATATGAAAAACATGTTTTTCAATGGCAAAAATCAATGAATATTGTAAATGCACAAACAGTAATATCTCCACATTGCAAGGTGCAATTCTGAAATTTTTAGCTTTTTCCTGCTAATCCTAGCATGATAAAGAAGATTCAAAGAGAGTGAGATGCCAGCTCCTTTCATTCAGTCAGTAGCTTCAAACATTTCTGGTATATGAAAAACATGTTTTTCAATGGCAAAAATCAATGAATATTGTAAATGCACAAACAGTAATATCTCCACATTGCACGGTGCAATTCTGAAATTTTTTGCTTTTTCCTGCTAATCCTAGCATGATAAAGAAGATTCAAAGAGAGTGAGATGCCAGCTCCTTTCATTCAGTCAGTAGCTTCAAACATTTCTGGTATATGAAAAACATGTTTTTCAATGGCAAAAATCAATGAATATTGTAAATGCACAAACAGTAATATCTCCACATTGCAAGGTGCAATTCTGAAATTTTTTGCTTTTTCCTGCTAATCCTAGCATGATAAAGAAGATTCAAAGAGAGTGAGATGCCAGCTCCTTTCATTCAGTCAGTAGCTTCAAACATTTCTGGTATATGAAAAACATGTTTTTCAATGGCAAAAATCAATGAATATTGTAAATGCACAAACAGTAATATCTCCACATTGCACGGTGCAATTCTGAAATTTTTAGCTTTTTCCTGCTAATCCTAGCATGATAAAGAAGATTCAAAGAGAGTGAGATGCCAGCTCCTTTCATTCAGTCAGTAGCTTCAAACATTTCTGGACGTTTTTCAATGGCAAAAATCAATGAATATTGTAAATGCACAAACAGTAATATCTCCACATTGCACGGTGCAATTCTGAAATTTTTTGCTTTTTCCTGCTAATCCTAGCATGATAAAGAAGATTCAAAGAGAGTGAGATACCAGCTCCTTTCATTCAGTCAGTAGCTTCAAACATTTCTGGTATATGAAAAACATGTTTTTCAATGGCAAAAATCAATGAATATTGTAAATGCACAAACAGTAATATCTCCACATTGCAAGGTGCAATTCTGAAATTTTTAGCTTTTTCCTGCTAATCCTAGCATGATAAAGAAGATTCAAAGAGAGTGAGATGCCAGCTCCTTTCATTCAGTCAGTAGCTTCAAACATTTCTGGACGTTTTTCAATGGCAAAAATCAATGAATATTGTAAATGCACAAACAGTAATATCTCCACATTGCACGGTGCAATTCTGAAATTTTTTGCTTTTTCCTGCTCATCCTAGCATGATAAAGAAGATTCAAAGAGAGTGAGATGCCAGCTCCTTTCATTCAGTCAGTAGCTTCAAACATTTCTGGACGTTTTTCAATGGCAAAAATCAATGAATATTGTAAATGCACAAACAGTAATATCTCCACATTGCACGGTGCAATTCTGAAATTTTTTGCTTTTTCCTGTTAATCCTAGCATGATAAAGAAGATTCAAAGAGAGTGAGATGCCAGCTCCTTTCATTCAGTCAGTAGCTTCAAACATTTCTGGTATATGAAAAACATGTTTTTCAATGGCAAAAATCAATGAATATTGTAAATGTACAAACAGTAATATCTCCACATTGCACGGTGCAATTCTGAAATTTTTAGCTTTTTCCTGCTAATCCTAGCATGATAAAGAAGATTCAAAGAGAGTGAGATGCCAGCTCCTTTCATTCAGTCAGTAGCTTCAAACATTTCTGGACGTTTTTCAATGGCAAAAATCAATGAATATTGTAAATGCACAAACAGTAATATCTCCACATTGCACGGTGCAATTCTGAAATTTTTAGCTTTTTCCTGCTAATCCTAGCATGATAAAGAAGATTCAAAGAGAGTGAGATGCCAGCTCCTTTCATTCAGTCAGTAGCTTCAAACATTTCTGGTATATGAAAAACATGTTTTTCAATGGCAAAAATCAATGAATATTGTAAATGCACAAACAGTAATATCTCCACATTGCACGGTGCAATTCTGAAATTTTTAGCTTTTTCCTGTTAATCCTAGCATGATAAAGAAGATTCAAAGAGAGTGAGATGCCAGCTCCTTTCATTCAGTCAGTAGCTTCAAACATTTCTGGACGTTTTTCAATGGCAAAAATCAATGAATATTGTAAATGCACAAACAGTAATATCTCCACATTGCACGGTGCAATTCTGAAATTTTTTGCTTTTTCCTGCTAATCCTAGCATGATAAAGAAGATTCAAAGAGAGTGAGATGCCAGCTCCTTTCATTCAGTCAGTAGCTTCAAACATTTCTGGACGTTTTTCAATGGCAAAAATCAATGAATATTGTAAATGCACAAACAGTAATATCTCCACATTGCACGGTGCAATTCTGAAATTTTTTGCTTTTTCCTGCTAATCCTAGCATGATAAAGAAGATTCAAAGAGAGTGAGATGCCAGCTCCTTTCATTCAGTCAGTAGCTTCAAACATTTCTGGTATATGAAAAACATGTTTTTCAATGGCAAAAATCAATGAATATTGTAAATGCACAAACAGTAATATCTCCACATTGCAAGGTGCAATTCTGAAATTTTTTGCTTTTTCCTGCTAATCCTAGCATGATAAAGAAGATTCAAAGAGAGTGAGATGCCAGCTCCTTTCATTCAGTCAGTAGCTTCAAACATTTCTGGTATATGAAAAACATGTTTTTCAATGGCAAAAATCAATGAATATTGTAAATGCACAAACAGTAATATCTCCACATTGCAAGGTGCAATTCTGAAATTTTTTGCTTTTTCCTGCTAATCCTAGCATGATAAAGAAGATTCAAAGAGAGTGAGATGCCAGCTCCTTTCATTCAGTCAGTAGCTTCAAACATTTCTGGTATATGAAAAACATGTTTTTCAATGGCAAAAATCAATGAATATTGTAAATGCACAAACAGTAATATCTCCACATTGCAAGGTGCAATTCTGAAATTTTTTGCTTTTTCCTGCTAATCCTAGCATGATAAAGAAGATTCAAAGAGAGTGAGATGCCAGCTCCTTTCATTCAGTCAGTAGCTTCAAACATTTCTGGTATATGAAAAACATGTTTTTCAATGGCAAAAATCAATGAATATTGTAAATGCACAAACAGTAATATCTCCACATTGCAAGGTGCAATTCTGAAATTTTTTGCTTTTTCCTGCTAATCCTAGCATGATAAAGAAGATTCAAAGAGAGTGAGATGCCAGCTCCTTTCATTCAGTCAGTAGCTTCAAACATTTCTGGTATATGAAAAACATGTTTTTCAATGGCAAAAATCAATGAATATTGTAAATGCACAAACAGTAATATCTCCACATTGCAAGGTGCAATTCTGAAATTTTTTGCTTTTTCCTGCTAATCCTAGCATGATAAAGAAGATTCAAAGAGAGTGAGATGCCAGCTCCTTTCATTCAGTCAGTAGCTTCAAACATTTCTGGTATATGAAAAACATGTTTTTCAATGGCAAAAATCAATGAATATTGTAAATGCACAAACAGTAATATCTCCACATTGCACGGTGCAATTCTGAAATTTTTAGCTTTTTCCTGTTAATCCTAGCATGATAAAGAAGATTCAAAGAGAGTGAGATGCCAGCTCCTTTCATTCAGTCAGTAGCTTCAAACATTTCTGGTATATGAAAAACATGTTTTTCAATGGCAAAAATCAATGAATATTGTAAATGCACAAACAGTAATATCTCCACATTGCAAGGTGCAATTCTGAAATTTTTAGCTTTTTCCTGCTAATCCTAGCATGATAAAGAAGATTCAAAGAGAGTGAGATGCCAGCTCCTTTCATTCAGTCAGTAGCTTCAAACATTTCTGGACGTTTTTCAATGGCAAAAATCAATGAATATTGTAAATGCACAAACAGTAATATCTCCACATTGCACGGTGCAATTCTGAAATTTTTTGCTTTTTCCTGCTAATCCTAGCATGATAAAGAAGATTCAAAGAGAGTGAGATGCCAGCTCCTTTCATTCAGTCAGTAGCTTCAAACATTTCTGGACGTTTTTCAATGGCAAAAATCAATGAATATTGTAAATGCACAAACAGTAATATCTCCACATTGCACGGTGCAATTCTGAAATTTTTAGCTTTTTCCTGCTAATCCTAGCATGATAAAGAAGATTCAAAGAGAGTGAGATGCCAGCTCCTTTCATTCAGTCAGTAGCTTCAAACATTTCTGGTATATGAAAAACATGTTTTTCAATGGCAAAAATCAATGAATATTGTAAATGCACAAACAGTAATATCTCCACATTGCAAGGTGCAATTCTGAAATTTTTTGCTTTTTCCTGCTAATCCTAGCATGATAAAGAAGATTCAAAGAGAGTGAGATGCCAGCTCCTTTCATTCAGTCAGTAGCTTCAAACATTTCTGGACGTTTTTCAATGGCAAAAATCAATGAATATTGTAAATGCACAAACAGTAATATCTCCACATTGCAAGGTGCAATTCTGAAATTTTTAGCTTTTTCCTGCTAATCCTAGCATGATAAAGAAGATTCAAAGAGAGTGAGATGCCAGCTCCTTTCATTCAGTCAGTAGCTTCAAACATTTCTGGTATATGAAAAACATGTTTTTCAATGGCAAAAATCAATGAATATTGTAAATGCACAAACAGTAATATCTCCACATTGCAAGGTGCAATTCTGAAATTTTTTGCTTTTTCCTGCTAATCCTAGCATGATAAAGAAGATTCAAAGAGAGTGAGATGCCAGCTCCTTTCATTCAGTCAGTAGCTTCAAACATTTCTGGTATATGAAAAACATGTTTTTCAATGGCAAAAATCAATGAATATTGTAAATGCACAAACAGTAATATCTCCACATTGCAAGGTGCAATTCTGAAATTTTTTGCTTTTTCCTGCTAATCCTAGCATGATAAAGAAGATTCAAAGAGAGTGAGATGCCAGCTCCTTTCATTCAGTCAGTAGCTTCAAACATTTCTGGTATATGAAAAACATGTTTTTCAATGGCAAAAATCAATGAATATTGTAAATGCACAAACAGTAATATCTCCACATTGCAAGGTGCAATTCTGAAATTTTTAGCTTTTTCCTGCTAATCCTAGCATGATAAAGAAGATTCAAAGAGAGTGAGATGCCAGCTCCTTTCATTCAGTCAGTAGCTTCAAACATTCCTGGTATATGAAAAACATGTTTTTCAATGGCAAAAATCAATGAATATTGTAAATGCACAAACAGTAATATCTCCACATTGCACGGTGCAATTCTGAAATCTTTAGCTTTTTCCTGTTAATCCTAGCATGATAAAGAAGATTCAAAGAGAGTGAGATGCCAGCTCCTTTCATTCAGTCAGTAGCTTCAAACATTTCTGGTATATGAAAAACATGTTTTTCAATGGCAAAAATCAATGAATATTGTAAATGCACAAACAGTAATATCTCCACATTGCAAGGTGCAATTCTGAAATTTTTTGCTTTTTCCTGCTAATCCTAGCATGATAAAGAAGATTCAAAGAGAGTGAGATGCCAGCTCCTTTCATTCAGTCAGTAGCTTCAAACATTTCTGGTATATGAAAAACATGTTTTTCAATGGCAAAAATCAATGAATATTGTAAATGCACAAACAGTAATATCTCCACATTGCAAGGTGCAATTCTGAAATTTTTTGCTTTTTCCTGCTAATCCTAGCATGATAAAGAAGATTCAAAGAGAGTGAGATGCCAGCTCCTTTCATTCAGTCAGTAGCTTCAAACATTTCTGGTATATGAAAAACATGTTTTTCAATGGCAAAAATCAATGAATATTGTAAATGCACAAACAGTAATATCTCCACATTGCACGGTGCAATTCTGAAATTTTTAGCTTTTTCCTGTTAATCCTAGCATGATAAAGAAGATTCAAAGAGAGTGAGATGCCAGCTCCTTTCATTCAGTCAGTAGCTTCAAACATTTCTGGTATATGAAAAACATGTTTTTCAATGGCAAAAATCAATGAATATTGTAAATGCACAAACAGTAATATCTCCACATTGCAAGGTGCAATTCTGAAATTTTTAGCTTTTTCCTGCTAATCCTAGCATGATAAAGAAGATTCAAAGAGAGTGAGATGCCAGCTCCTTTCATTCAGTCAGTAGCTTCAAACATTTCTGGACGTTTTTCAATGGCAAAAATCAATGAATATTGTAAATGCACAAACAGTAATATCTCCACATTGCACGGTGCAATTCTGAAATTTTTTGCTTTTTCCTGCTAATCCTAGCATGATAAAGAAGATTCAAAGAGAGTGAGATGCCAGCTCCTTTCATTCAGTCAGTAGCTTCAAACATTTCTGGTATATGAAAAACATGTTTTTCAATGGCAAAAATCAATGAATATTGTAAATGCACAAACAGTAATATCTCCACATTGCACGGTGCAATTCTGAAATTTTTAGCTTTTTCCTGTTAATCCTAGCATGATAAAGAAGATTCAAAGAGAGTGAGATGCCAGCTCCTTTCATTCAGTCAGTAGCTTCAAACATTTCTGGTATATGAAAAACATGTTTTTCAATGGCAAAAATCAATGAATATTGTAAATGCACAAACAGTAATATCTCCACATTGCACGGTGCAATTCTGAAATTTTTAGCTTTTTCCTGTTAATCCTAGCATGATAAAGAAGATTCAAAGAGAGTGAGATGCCAGCTCCTTTCATTCAGTCAGTAGCTTCAAACATTTCTGGACGTTTTTCAATGGCAAAAATCAATGAATATTGTAAATGCACAAACAGTAATATCTCCACATTGCACGGTGCAATTCTGAAATTTTTAGCTTTTTCCTGTTAATCCTAGCATGATAAAGAAGATTCAAAGAGAGTGAGATGCCAGCTCCTTTCATTCAGTCAGTAGCTTCAAACATTTCTGGTATATGAAAAACATGTTTTTCAATGGCAAAAATCAATGAATATTGTAAATGCACAAACAGTAATATCTCCACATTGCACGGTGCAATTCTGAAATTTTTTCCTTTTTCCTGTTAATCCTAGCATGATAAAGAAGATTCAAAGAGAGTGAGATGCCAGCTCCTTTCATTCAGTCAGTAGCTTCAAACATTTCTGGTATATGAAAAACATGTTTTTCAATGGCAAAAATCAATGAATATTGTAAATGCACAAACAGTAATATCTCCACATTGCAAGGTGCAATTCTGAAATTTTTAGCTTTTTCCTGTTAATCCTAGCATGATAAAGAAGATTCAAAGAGAGTGAGATGCCAGCTCCTTTCATTCAGTCAGTAGCTTCAAACATTTCTGGTATATGAAAAACATGTTTTTCAATGGCAAAAATCAATGAATATTGTAAATGCACAAACAGTAATATCTCCACATTGCACGGTGCAATTCTGAAATTTTTTGCTTTTTCCTGTTAATCCTAGCATGATAAAGAAGATTCAAAGAGAGTGAGATGCCAGCTCCTTTCATTCAGTCAGTAGCTTCAAACATTTCTGGACGTTTTTCAATGGCAAAAATCAATGAATATTGTAAATGCACAAACAGTAATATCTCCACATTGCACGGTGCAATTCTGAAATTTTTTGCTTTTTCCTGCTAATCCTAGCATGATAAAGAAGATTCAAAGAGAGTGAGATGCCAGCTCCTTTCATTCAGTCAGTAGCTTCAAACATTTCTGGTATATGAAAAACATGTTTTTCAATGGCAAAAATCAATGAATATTGTAAATGCACAAACAGTAATATCTCCACATTGCACGGTGCAATTCTGAAATTTTTAGCTTTTTCCTGTTAATCCTAGCATGATAAAGAAGATTCAAAGAGAGTGAGATGCCAGCTCCTTTCATTCAGTCAGTAGCTTCAAACATTTCTGGTATATGAAAAACATGTTTTTCAATGGCAAAAATCAATGAATATTGTAAATGCACAAACAGTAATATCTCCACATTACACGGTGCAATTCTGAAATTTTTAGCTTTTTCCTGTTAATCCTAGCATGATAAAGAAGATTCAAAGAGAGTGAGATGCCAGCTCCTTTCATTCAGTCAGTAGCTTCAAACATTTCTGGACGTTTTTCAATGGCAAAAATCAATGAATATTGTAAATGCACAAACAGTAATATCTCCACATTGCACGGTGCAATTCTGAAATTTTTTGCTTTTTCCTGCTAATCCTAGCATGATAAAGAAGATTCAAAGAGAGTGAGATGCCAGCTCCTTTCATTCAGTCAGTAGCTTCAAACATTTCTGGACGTTTTTCAATGGCAAAAATCAATGAATATTGTAAATGCACAAACAGTAATATCTCCACATTGCAAGGTGCAATTCTGAAATTTTTTGCTTTTTCCTGCTAATCCTAGCATGATAAAGAAGATTCAAAGAGAGTGAGATGCCAGCTCCTTTCATTCAGTCAGTAGCTTCAAACATTTCTGGACGTTTTTCAATGGCAAAAATCAATGAATATTGTAAATGCACAAACAGTAATATCTCCACATTGCACGGTGCAATTCTGAAATTTTTAGCTTTTTCCTGTTAATCCTAGCATGATAAAGAAGATTCAAAGAGAGTGAGATGCCAGCTCCTTTCATTCAGTCAGTAGCTTCAAACATTTCTGGTATATGAAAAACATGTTTTTCAATGGCAAAAATCAATGAATATTGTAAATGCACAAACAGTAATATCTCCACATTGCAAGGTGCAATTCTGAAATTTTTAGCTTTTTCCTGCTAATCCTAGCATGATAAAGAAGATTCAAAGAGAGTGAGATGCCAGCTCCTTTCATTCAGTCAGTAGCTTCAAACATTTCTGGTATATGAAAAACATGTTTTTCAATGGCAAAAATCAATGAATATTGTAAATGCACAAACAGTAATATCTCCACATTGCACGGTGCAATTCTGAAATTTTTTGCTTTTTCCTGCTAATCCTAGCATGATAAAGAAGATTCAAAGAGAGTGAGATGCCAGCTCCTTTCATTCAGTCAGTAGCTTCAAACATTTCTGGTATATGAAAAACATGTTTTTCAATGGCAAAAATCAATGAATATTGTAAATGCACAAACAGTAATATCTCCACATTGCAAGGTGCAATTCTGAAATTTTTTGCTTTTTCCTACTAATCCTAGCATGATAAAGAAGATTCAAAGAGAGTGAGATGCCAGCTCCTTTCATTCAGTCAGTAGCTTCAAACATTTCTGGTATATGAAAAACATGTTTTTCAATGGCAAAAATCAATGAATATTGTAAATGCACAAACAGTAATATCTCCACATTGCACGGTGCAATTCTGAAATTTTTAGCTTTTTCCTGCTAATCCTAGCATGATAAAGAAGATTCAAAGAGAGTGAGATGCCAGCTCCTTTCATTCAGTCAGTAGCTTCAAACATTTCTGGACGTTTTTCAATGGCAAAAATCAATGAATATTGTAAATGCACAAACAGTAATATCTCCACATTGCACGGTGCAATTCTGAAATTTTTTGCTTTTTCCTGCTAATCCTAGCATGATAAAGAAGATTCAAAGAGAGTGAGATGCCAGCTCCTTTCATTCAGTCAGTAGCTTCAAACATTTCTGGTATATGAAAAACATGTTTTTCAATGGCAAAAATCAATGAATATTGTAAATGCACAAACAGTAATATCTCCACATTGCAAGGTGCAATTCTGAAATTTTTAGCTTTTTCCTGCTAATCCTAGCATGATAAAGAAGATTCAAAGAGAGTGAGATGCCAGCTCCTTTCATTCAGTCAGTAGCTTCAAACATTTCTGGACGTTTTTCAATGGCAAAAATCAATGAATATTGTAAATGCACAAACAGTAATATCTCCACATTGCAAGGTGCAATTCTGAAATTTTTTGCTTTTTCCTGCTAATCCTAGCATGATAAAGAAGATTCAAAGAGAGTGAGATGCCAGCTCCTTTCATTCAGTCAGTAGCTTCAAACATTTCTGGACGTTTTTCAATGGCAAAAATCAATGAATATTGTAAATGCACAAACAGTAATATCTCCACATTGCACGGTGCAATTCTGAAATTTTTTGCTTTTTCCTGTTAATCCTAGCATGATAAAGAAGATTCAAAGAGAGTGAGATGCCAGCTCCTTTCATTCAGTCAGTAGCTTCAAACATTTCTGGTATATGAAAAACATGTTTTTCAATGGCAAAAATCAATGAATATTGTAAATGCACAAACAGTAATATCTCCACATTGCACGGTGCAATTCTGAAATTTTTAGCTTTTTCCTGCTAATCCTAGCATGATAAAGAAGATTCAAAGAGAGTGAGATGCCAGCTCCTTTCATTCAGTCAGTAGCTTCAAACATTTCTGGACGTTTTTCAATGGCAAAAATCAATGAATATTGTAAATGCACAAACAGTAATATCTCCACATTGCACGGTGCAATTCTGAAATTTTTTGCTTTTTCCTGCTAATCCTAGCATGATAAAGAAGATTCAAAGAGAGTGAGATGCCAGCTCCTTTCATTCAGTCAGTAGCTTCAAACATTTCTGGACGTTTTTCAATGGCAAAAATCAATGAATATTGTAAATGCACAAACAGTAATATCTCCACATTGCAAGGTGCAATTCTGAAATTTTTTGCTTTTTCCTGCTAATCCTAGCATGATAAAGAAGATTCAAAGAGAGTGAGATGCCAGCTCCTTTCATTCAGTCAGTAGCTTCAAACATTTCTGGACGTTTTTCAATGGCAAAAATCAATGAATATTGTAAATGCACAAACAGTAATATCTCCACATTGCACGGTGCAATTCTGAAATTTTTAGCTTTTTCCTGTTAATCCTAGCATGATAAAGAAGATTCAAAGAGAGTGAGATGCCAGCTCCTTTCATTCAGTCAGTAGCTTCAAACATTTCTGGTATATGAAAAACATGTTTTTCAATGGCAAAAATCAATGAATATTGTAAATGCACAAACAGTAATATCTCCACATTGCAAGGTGCAATTCTGAAATTTTTAGCTTTTTCCTGCTAATCCTAGCATGATAAAGAAGATTCAAAGAGAGTGAGATGCCAGCTCCTTTCATTCAGTCAGTAGCTTCAAACATTTCTGGTATATGAAAAACATGTTTTTCAATGGCAAAAATCAATGAATATTGTAAATGCACAAACAGTAATATCTCCACATTGCACGGTGCAATTCTGAAATTTTTTGCTTTTTCCTGCTAATCCTAGCATGATAAAGAAGATTCAAAGAGAGTGAGATGCCAGCTCCTTTCATTCAGTCAGTAGCTTCAAACATTTCTGGTATATGAAAAACATGTTTTTCAATGGCAAAAATCAATGAATATTGTAAATGCACAAACAGTAATATCTCCACATTGCAAGGTGCAATTCTGAAATTTTTTGCTTTTTCCTACTAATCCTAGCATGATAAAGAAGATTCAAAGAGAGTGAGATGCCAGCTCCTTTCATTCAGTCAGTAGCTTCAAACATTTCTGGTATATGAAAAACATGTTTTTCAATGGCAAAAATCAATGAATATTGTAAATGCACAAACAGTAATATCTCCACATTGCACGGTGCAATTCTGAAATTTTTAGCTTTTTCCTGCTAATCCTAGCATGATAAAGAAGATTCAAAGAGAGTGAGATGCCAGCTCCTTTCATTCAGTCAGTAGCTTCAAACATTTCTGGACGTTTTTCAATGGCAAAAATCAATGAATATTGTAAATGCACAAACAGTAATATCTCCACATTGCACGGTGCAATTCTGAAATTTTTTGCTTTTTCCTGCTAATCCTAGCATGATAAAGAAGATTCAAAGAGAGTGAGATGCCAGCTCCTTTCATTCAGTCAGTAGCTTCAAACATTTCTGGTATATGAAAAACATGTTTTTCAATGGCAAAAATCAATGAATATTGTAAATGCACAAACAGTAATATCTCCACATTGCAAGGTGCAATTCTGAAATTTTTAGCTTTTTCCTGCTAATCCTAGCATGATAAAGAAGATTCAAAGAGAGTGAGATGCCAGCTCCTTTCATTCAGTCAGTAGCTTCAAACATTTCTGGACGTTTTTCAATGGCAAAAATCAATGAATATTGTAAATGCACAAACAGTAATATCTCCACATTGCACGGTGCAATTCTGAAATTTTTTGCTTTTTCCTGCTAATCCTAGCATGATAAAGAAGATTCAAAGAGAGTGAGATGCCAGCTCCTTTCATTCAGTCAGTAGCTTCAAACATTTCTGGACGTTTTTCAATGGCAAAAATCAATGAATATTGTAAATGCACAAACAGTAATATCTCCACATTGCACGGTGCAATTCTGAAATTTTTTGCTTTTTCCTGTTAATCCTAGCATGATAAAGAAGATTCAAAGAGAGTGAGATGCCAGCTCCTTTCATTCAGTCAGTAGCTTCAAACATTTCTGGTATATGAAAAACATGTTTTTCAATGGCAAAAATCAATGAATATTGTAAATGCACAAACAGTAATATCTCCACATTGCACGGTGCAATTCTGAAATTTTTAGCTTTTTCCTGCTAATCCTAGCATGATAAAGAAGATTCAAAGAGAGTGAGATGCCAGCTCCTTTCATTCAGTCAGTAGCTTCAAACATTTCTGGACGTTTTTCAATGGCAAAAATCAATGAATATTGTAAATGCACAAACAGTAATATCTCCACATTGCACGGTGCAATTCTGAAATTTTTAGCTTTTTCCTGCTAATCCTAGCATGATAAAGAAGATTCAAAGAGAGTGAGATGCCAGCTCCTTTCATTCAGTCAGTAGCTTCAAACATTTCTGGACGTTTTTCAATGGCAAAAATCAATGAATATTGTAAATGCACAAACAGTAATATCTCCACATTGCACGGTGCAATTCTGAAATTTTTAGCTTTTTCCTGTTAATCCTAGCATGATAAAGAAGATTCAAAGAGAGTGAGATGCCAGCTCCTTTCATTCAGTCAGTAGCTTCAAACATTTCTGGTATATGAAAAACATGTTTTTCAATGGCAAAAATCAATGAATATTGTAAATGCACAAACAGTAATATCTCCACATTGCACGGTGCAATTCTGAAATTTTTTGCTTTTTCCTGCTAATCCTAGCATGATAAAGAAGATTCAAAGAGAGTGAGATGCCAGCTCCTTTCATTCAGTCAGTAGCTTCAAACATTTCTGGTATATGAAAAACATGTTTTTCAATGGCAAAAATCAATGAATATTGTAAATGCACAAACAGTAATATCTCCACATTGCAAGGTGCAATTCTGAAATTTTTAGCTTTTTCCTGCTAATCCTAGCATGATAAAGAAGATTCAAAGAGAGTGAGATGCCAGCTCCTTTCATTCAGTCAGTAGCTTCAAACATTTCTGGTATATGAAAAACATGTTTTTCAATGGCAAAAATCAATGAATATTGTAAATGCACAAACAGTAATATCTCCACATTGCACGGTGCAATTCTGAAATTTTTAGCTTTTTCCTGTTAATCCTAGCATGATAAAGAAGATTCAAAGAGAGTGAGATGCCAGCTCCTTTCATTCAGTCAGTAGCTTCAAACATTTCTGGTATATGAAAAACATGTTTTTCAATGGCAAAAATCAATGAATATTGTAAATGCACAAACAGTAATATCTCCACATTGCAAGGTGCAATTCTGAAATTTTTTGCTTTTTCCTGCTAATCCTAGCATGATAAAGAAGATTCAAAGAGAGTGAGATGCCAGCTCCTTTCATTCAGTCAGTAGCTTCAAACATTTCTGGTATATGAAAAACATGTTTTTCAATGGCAAAAATCAATGAATATTGTAAATGCACAAACAGTAATATCTCCACATTGCAAGGTGCAATTCTGAAATTTTTAGCTTTTTCCTGCTAATCCTAGCATGATAAAGAAGATTCAAAGAGAGTGAGATGCCAGCTCCTTTCATTCAGTCAGTAGCTTCAAACATTTCTGGACGTTTTTCAATGGCAAAAATCAATGAATATTGTAAATGCACAAACAGTAATATCTCCACATTGCAAGGTGCAATTCTGAAATTTTTAGCTTTTTCCTGTTAATCCTAGCATGATAAAGAAGATTCAAAGAGAGTGAGATGCCAGCTCCTTTCATTCAGTCAGTAGCTTCAAACATTTCTGGTATATGAAAAACATGTTTTTCAATGGCAAAAATCAATGAATATTGTAAATGCACAAACAGTAATATCTCCACATTGCACGGTGCAATTCTGAAATTTTTTGCTTTTTCCTGCTAATCCTAGCATGATAAAGAAGATTCAAAGAGAGTGAGATGCCAGCTCCTTTCATTCAGTCAGTAGCTTCAAACATTTCTGGTATATGAAAAACATGTTTTTCAATGGCAAAAATCAATGAATATTGTAAATGCACAAACAGTAATATCTCCACATTGCAAGGTGCAATTCTGAAATTTTTTGCTTTTTCCTGCTAATCCTACCATGATAAAGAAGATTCAAAGAGAGTGAGATGCCAGCTCCTTTCATTCAGTCAGTAGCTTCAAACATTTCTGGTATATGAAAAACATGTTTTTCAATGGCAAAAATCAATGAATATTGTAAATGCACAAACAGTAATATCTCCACATTGCACGGTGCAATTCTGAAATTTTTTGCTTTTTCCTGCTAATCCTAGCATGATAAAGAAGATTCAAAGAGAGTGAGATGCCAGCTCCTTTCATTCAGTCAGTAGCTTCAAACATTTCTGGATGTTTTTCAATGGCAAAAATCAATGAATATTGTAAATGCACAAACAGTAATATCTCCACATTGCAAGGTGCAATTCTGAAATTTTTAGCTTTTTCCTGTTAATCCTAGCATGATAAAGAAGATTCAAAGAGAGTGAGATGCCAGCTCCTTTCATTCAGTCAGTAGCTTCAAACATTTCTGGTATATGAAAAACATGTTTTTCAATGGCAAAAATCAATGAATATTGTAAATGCACAAACAGTAATATCTCCACATTGCACGGTGCAATTCTGAAATTTTTAGCTTTTTCCTGTTAATCCTAGCATGATAAAGAAGATTCAAAGAGAGTGAGATGCCAGCTCCTTTCATTCAGTCAGTAGCTTCAAACATTTCTGGTATATGAAAAACATGTTTTTCAATGGCAAAAATCAATGAATATTGTAAATGCACAAACAGTAATATCTCCACATTGCACGGTGCAATTCTGAAATTTTTAGCTTTTTCCTGTTAATCCTAGCATGATAAAGAAGATTCAAAGAGAGTGAGATGCCAGCTCCTTTCATTCAGTCAGTAGCTTCAAACATTTCTGGACGTTTTTCAATGGCAAAAATCAATGAATATTGTAAATGCACAAACAGTAATATCTCCACATTGCACGGTGCAATTCTGAAATTTTTAGCATTTTCCTGTTAATCCTAGCATGATAAAGAAGATTCAAAGAGAGTGAGATGCCAGCTCCTTTCATTCAGTCAGTAGCTTCAAACATTTCTGGTATATGAAAAACATGTTTTTCAATGGCAAAAATCAATGAATATTGTAAATGCACAAACAGTAATATCTCCACATTGCACGGTGCAATTCTGAAATTTTTAGCTTTTTCCTGTTAATCCTAGCATGATAAAGAAGATTCAAAGAGAGTGAGATGCCAGCTCCTTTCATTCAGTCAGTAGCTTCAAACATTTCTGGTATATGAAAAACATGTTTTTCAATGGCAAAAATCAATGAATATTGTAAATGCACAAACAGTAATATCTCCACATTGCACGGTGCAATTCTGAAATTTTTAGCTTTTTCCTGTTAATCCTAGCATGATAAAGAAGATTCAAAGAGAGTGAGATGCCAGCTCCTTTCATTCAGTCAGTAGCTTCAAACATTTCTGGACGTTTTTCAATGGCAAAAATCAATGAATATTGTAAATGCACAAACAGTAATATCTCCACATTGCACGGTGCAATTCTGAAATTTTTAGCTTTTTCCTGTTAATCCTAGCATGATAAAGAAGATTCAAAGAGAGTGAGATGCCAGCTCCTTTCATTCAGTCAGTAGCTTCAAACATTTCTGGTATATGAAAAACATGTTTTTCAATGGCAAAAATCAATGAATATTGTAAATGCACAAACAGTAATATCTCCACATTGCACGGTGCAATTCTGAAATTTTTTCCTTTTTCCTGTTAATCCTAGCATGATAAAGAAGATTCAAAGAGAGTGTGATGCCAGCTCCTTTCATTCAGTCAGTAGCTTCAAACATTTCTGGTATATGAAAAACATGTTTTTCAATGGCAAAAATCAATGAATATTGTAAATGCACAAACAGTAATATCTCCACATTGCAAGGTGCAATTCTGAAATTTTTAGCTTTTTCCTGTTAATCCTAGCATGATAAAGAAGATTCAAAGAGAGTGAGATGCCAGCTCCTTTCATTCAGTCAGTAGCTTCAAACATTTCTGGTATATGAAAAACATGTTTTTCAATGGCAAAAATCAATGAATATTGTAAATGCACAAACAGTAATATCTCCACATTGCACGGTGCAATTCTGAAATTTTTTGCTTTTTCCTGTTAATCCTAGCATGATAAAGAAGATTCAAAGAGAGTGAGATGCCAGCTCCTTTCATTCAGTCAGTAGCTTCAAACATTTCTGGACGTTTTTCAATGGCAAAAATCAATGAATATTGTAAATGCACAAACAGTAATATCTCCACATTGCACGGTGCAATTCTGAAATTTTTTGCTTTTTCCTGCTAATCCTAGCATGATAAAGAAGATTCAAAGAGAGTGAGATGCCAGCTCCTTTCATTCAGTCAGTAGCTTCAAACATTTCTGGTATATGAAAAACATGTTTTTCAATGGCAAAAATCAATGAATATTGTAAATGCACAAACAGTAATATCTCCACATTGCACGGTGCAATTCTGAAATTTTTAGCTTTTTCCTGTTAATCCTAGCATGATAAAGAAGATTCAAAGAGAGTGAGATGCCAGCTCCTTTCATTCAGTCAGTAGCTTCAAACATTTCTGGTATATGAAAAACATGTTTTTCAATGGCAAAAATCAATGAATATTGTAAATGCACAAACAGTAATATCTCCACATTGCACGGTGCAATTCTGAAATTTTTAGCTTTTTCCTGTTAATCCTAGCATGATAAAGAAGATTCAAAGAGAGTGAGATGCCAGCTCCTTTCATTCAGTCAGTAGCTTCAAACATTTCTGGACGTTTTTCAATGGCAAAAATCAATGAATATTGTAAATGCACAAACAGTAATATCTCCACATTGCACGGTGCAATTCTGAAATTTTTTGCTTTTTCCTGCTAATCCTAGCATGATAAAGAAGATTCAAAGAGAGTGAGATGCCAGCTCCTTTCATTCAGTCAGTAGCTTCAAACATTTCTGGACGTTTTTCAATGGCAAAAATCAATGAATATTGTAAATGCACAAACAGTAATATCTCCACATTGCAAGGTGCAATTCTGAAATTTTTTGCTTTTTCCTGCTAATCCTAGCATGATAAAGAAGATTCAAAGAGAGTGAGATGCCAGCTCCTTTCATTCAGTCAGTAGCTTCAAACATTTCTGGACGTTTTTCAATGGCAAAAATCAATGAATATTGTAAATGCACAAACAGTAATATCTCCACATTGCACGGTGCAATTCTGAAATTTTTAGCTTTTTCCTGTTAATCCTAGCATGATAAAGAAGATTCAAAGAGAGTGAGATGCCAGCTCCTTTCATTCAGTCAGTAGCTTCAAACATTTCTGGTATATGAAAAACATGTTTTTCAATGGCAAAAATCAATGAATATTGTAAATGCACAAACAGTAATATCTCCACATTGCAAGGTGCAATTCTGAAATTTTTAGCTTTTTCCTGCTAATCCTAGCATGATAAAGAAGATTCAAAGAGAGTGAGATGCCAGCTCCTTTCATTCAGTCAGTAGCTTCAAACATTTCTGGTATATGAAAAACATGTTTTTCAATGGCAAAAATCAATGAATATTGTAAATGCACAAACAGTAATATCTCCACATTGCACGGTGCAATTCTGAAATTTTTTGCTTTTTCCTGCTAATCCTAGCATGATAAAGAAGATTCAAAGAGAGTGAGATGCCAGCTCCTTTCATTCAGTCAGTAGCTTCAAACATTTCTGGTATATGAAAAACATGTTTTTCAATGGCAAAAATCAATGAATATTGTAAATGCACAAACAGTAATATCTCCACATTGCAAGGTGCAATTCTGAAATTTTTTGCTTTTTCCTACTAATCCTAGCATGATAAAGAAGATTCAAAGAGAGTGAGATGCCAGCTCCTTTCATTCAGTCAGTAGCTTCAAACATTTCTGGTATATGAAAAACATGTTTTTCAATGGCAAAAATCAATGAATATTGTAAATGCACAAACAGTAATATCTCCACATTGCACGGTGCAATTCTGAAATTTTTAGCTTTTTCCTGCTAATCCTAGCATGATAAAGAAGATTCAAAGAGAGTGAGATGCCAGCTCCTTTCATTCAGTCAGTAGCTTCAAACATTTCTGGACGTTTTTCAATGGCAAAAATCAATGAATATTGTAAATGCACAAACAGTAATATCTCCACATTGCACGGTGCAATTCTGAAATTTTTTGCTTTTTCCTGCTAATCCTAGCATGATAAAGAAGATTCAAAGAGAGTGAGATGCCAGCTCCTTTCATTCAGTCAGTAGCTTCAAACATTTCTGGTATATGAAAAACATGTTTTTCAATGGCAAAAATCAATGAATATTGTAAATGCACAAACAGTAATATCTCCACATTGCAAGGTGCAATTCTGAAATTTTTAGCTTTTTCCTGCTAATCCTAGCATGATAAAGAAGATTCAAAGAGAGTGAGATGCCAGCTCCTTTCATTCAGTCAGTAGCTTCAAACATTTCTGGACGTTTTTCAATGGCAAAAATCAATGAATATTGTAAATTCACAAACAGTAATATCTCCACATTGCACGGTGCAATTCTGAAATTTTTTGCTTTTTCCTGCTAATCCTAGCATGATAAAGAAGATTCAAAGAGAGTGAGATGCCAGCTCCTTTCATTCAGTCAGTAGCTTCAAACATTTCTGGACGTTTTTCAATGGCAAAAATCAATGAATATTGTAAATGCACAAACAGTAATATCTCCACATTGCACGGTGCAATTCTGAAATTTTTTGCTTTTTCCTGTTAATCCTAGCATGATAAAGAAGATTCAAAGAGAGTGAGATGCCAGCTCCTTTCATTCAGTCAGTAGCTTCAAACATTTCTGGTATATGAAAAACATGTTTTTCAATGGCAAAAATCAATGAATATTGTAAATGCACAAACAGTAATATCTCCACATTGCACGGTGCAATTCTGAAATTTTTAGCTTTTTCCTGCTAATCCTAGCATGATAAAGAAGATTCAAAGAGAGTGAGATGCAAGCTCCTTTCATTCAGTCAGTAGCTTCAAACATTTCTGGACGTTTTTCAATGGCAAAAATCAATGAATATTGTAAATGCACAAACAGTAATATCTCCACATTGCACGGTGCAATTCTGAAATTTTTAGCTTTTTCCTGCTAATCCTAGCATGATAAAGAAGATTCAAAGAGAGTGAGATGCCAGCTCCTTTCATTCAGTCAGTAGCTTCAAACATTTCTGGACGTTTTTCAATGGCAAAAATCAATGAATATTGTAAATGCACAAACAGTAATATCTCCACATTGCACGGTGCAATTCTGAAATTTTTAGCTTTTTCCTGTTAATCCTAGCATGATAAAGAAGATTCAAAGAGAGTGAGATGCCAGCTCCTTTCATTCAGTCAGTAGCTTCAAACATTTCTGGTATATGAAAAACATGTTTTTCAATGGCAAAAATCAATGAATATTGTAAATGCACAAACAGTAATATCTCCACATTGCACGGTGCAATTCTGAAATTTTTTGCTTTTTCCTGCTAATCCTAGCATGATAAAGAAGATTCAAAGAGAGTGAGATGCCAGCTCCTTTCATTCAGTCAGTAGCTTCAAACATTTCTGGTATATGAAAAACATGTTTTTCAATGGCAAAAATCAATGAATATTGTAAATGCACAAACAGTAATATCTCCACATTGCAAGGTGCAATTCTGAAATTTTTAGCTTTTTCCTGCTAATCCTAGCATGATAAAGAAGATTCAAAGAGAGTGAGATGCCAGCTCCTTTCATTCAGTCAGTAGCTTCAAACATTTCTGGTATATGAAAAACATGTTTTTCAATGGCAAAAATCAATGAATATTGTAAATGCACAAACAGTAATATCTCCACATTGCACGGTGCAATTCTGAAATTTTTAGCTTTTTCCTGTTAATCCTAGCATGATAAAGAAGATTCAAAGAGAGTGAGATGCCAGCTCCTTTCATTCAGTCAGTAGCTTCAAACATTTCTGGTATATGAAAAACATGTTTTTCAATGGCAAAAATCAATGAATATTGTAAATGCACAAACAGTAATATCTCCACATTGCAAGGTGCAATTCTGAAATTTTTTGCTTTTTCCTGCTAATCCTAGCATGATAAAGAAGATTCAAAGAGAGTGAGATGCCAGCTCCTTTCATTCAGTCAGTAGCTTCAAACATTTCTGGTATATGAAAAACATGTTTTTCAATGGCAAAAATCAATGAATATTGTAAATGCACAAACAGTAATATCTCCACATTGCAAGGTGCAATTCTGAAATTTTTAGCTTTTTCCTGCTAATCCTAGCATGATAAAGAAGATTCAAAGAGAGTGAGATGCCAGCTCCTTTCATTCAGTCAGTAGCTTCAAACATTTCTGGACGTTTTTCAATGGCAAAAATCAATGAATATTGTAAATGCACAAACAGTAATATCTCCACATTGCAAGGTGCAATTCTGAAATTTTTAGCTTTTTCCTGTTAATCCTAGCATGATAAAGAAGATTCAAAGAGAGTGAGATGCCAGCTCCTTTCATTCAGTCAGTAGCTTCAAACATTTCTGGTATATGAAAAACATGTTTTTCAATGGCAAAAATCAATGAATATTGTAAATGCACAAACAGTAATATCTCCACATTGCACGGTGCAATTCTGAAATTTTTTGCTTTTTCCTGCTAATCCTAGCATGATAAAGAAGATTCAAAGAGAGTGAGATGCCAGCTCCTTTCATTCAGTCAGTAGCTTCAAACATTTCTGGTATATGAAAAACATGTTTTTCAATGGCAAAAATCAATGAATATTGTAAATGCACAAACAGTAATATCTCCACATTGCAAGGTGCAATTCTGAAATTTTTTGCTTTTTCCTGCTAATCCTAGCATGATAAAGAAGATTCAAAGAGAGTGAGATGCCAGCTCCTTTCATTCAGTCAGTAGCTTCAAACATTTCTGGTATATGAAAAACATGTTTTTCAATGGCAAAAATCAATGAATATTGTAAATGCACAAACAGTAATATCTCCACATTGCACGGTGCAATTCTGAAATTTTTTGCTTTTTCCTGCTAATCCTAGCATGATAAAGAAGATTCAAAGAGAGTGAGATGCCAGCTCCTTTCATTCAGTCAGTAGCTTCAAACATTTCTGGATGTTTTTCAATGGCAAAAATCAATGAATATTGTAAATGCACAAACAGTAATATCTCCACATTGCAAGGTGCAATTCTGAAATTTTTAGCTTTTTCCTGTTAATCCTAGCATGATAAAGAAGATTCAAAGAGAGTGAGATGCCAGCTCCTTTCATTCAGTCAGTAGCTTCAAACATTTCTGGTATATGAAAAACATGTTTTTCAATGGCAAAAATCAATGAATATTGTAAATGCACAAACAGTAATATCTCCACATTGCACGGTGCAATTCTGAAATTTTTAGCTTTTTCCTGTTAATCCTAGCATGATAAAGAAGATTCAAAGAGAGTGAGATGCCAGCTCCTTTCATTCAGTCAGTAGCTTCAAACATTTCTGGTATATGAAAAACATGTTTTTCAATGGCAAAAATCAATGAATATTGTAAATGCACAAACAGTAATATCTCCACATTGCACGGTGCAATTCTGAAATTTTTAGCTTTTTCCTGTTAATCCTAGCATGATAAAGAAGATTCAAAGAGAGTGAGATGCCAGCTCCTTTCATTCAGTCAGTAGCTTCAAACATTTCTGGACGTTTTTCAATGGCAAAAATCAATGAATATTGTAAATGCACAAACAGTAATATCTCCACATTGCACGGTGCAATTCTGAAATTTTTAGCTTTTTCCTGTTAATCCTAGCATGATAAAGAAGATTCAAAGAGAGTGAGATGCCAGCTCCTTTCATTCAGTCAGTAGCTTCAAACATTTCTGGACGTTTTTCAATGGCAAAAATCAATGAATATTGTAAATGCACAAACAGTAATATCTCCACATTGCACGGTGCAATTCTGAAATTTTTTGCTTTTTCCTGCTAATCCTAGCATGATAAAGAAGATTCAAAGAGAGTGAGATGCCAGCTCCTTTCATTCAGTCAGTAGCTTCAAACATTTCTGGTATATGAAAAACATGTTTTTCAATGGCAAAAATCAATGAATATTGTAAATGCACAAACAGTAATATCTCCACATTGCACGGTGCAATTCTGAAATTTTTAGCTTTTTCCTGTTAATCCTAGCATGATAAAGAAGATTCAAAGAGAGTGAGATGCCAGCTCCTTTCATTCAGTCAGTAGCTTCAAACATTTCTGGACGTTTTTCAATGGCAAAAATCAATGAATATTGTAAATGCACAAACAGTAATATCTCCACATTGCAAGGTGCAATTCTGAAATTTTTAGCTTTTTCCTGTTAATCCTAGCATGATAAAGAAGATTCAAAGAGAGTGAGATGCCAGCTCCTTTCATTCAGTCAGTAGCTTCAAACATTTCTGGTATATGAAAAACATGTTTTTCAATGGCAAAAATCAATGAATATTGTAAATGCACAAACAGTAATATCTCCACATTGCACGGTGCAATTCTGAAATTTTTTGCTTTTTCCTGCTAATCCTAGCATGATAAAGAAGATTCAAAGAGAGTGAGATGCCAGCTCCTTTCATTCAGTCAGTAGCTTCAAACATTTCTGGTATATGAAAAACATGTTTTTCAATGGCAAAAATCAATGAATATTGTAAATGCACAAACAGTAATATCTCCACATTGCAAGGTGCAATTCTGAAATTTTTTGCTTTTTCCTGCTAATCCTAGCATGATAAAGAAGATTCAAAGAGAGTGAGATGCCAGCTCCTTTCATTCAGTCAGTAGCTTCAAACATTTCTGGTATATGAAAAACATGTTTTTCAATGGCAAAAATCAATGAATATTGTAAATGCACAAACAGTAATATCTCCACATTGCACGGTGCAATTCTGAAATTTTTTGCTTTTTCCTGCTAATCCTAGCATGATAAAGAAGATTCAAAGAGAGTGAGATGCCAGCTCCTTTCATTCAGTCAGTAGCTTCAAACATTTCTGGATGTTTTTCAATGGCAAAAATCAATGAATATTGTAAATGCACAAACAGTAATATCTCCACATTGCAAGGTGCAATTCTGAAATTTTTAGCTTTTTCCTGTTAATCCTAGCATGATAAAGAAGATTCAAAGAGAGTGAGATGCCAGCTCCTTTCATTCAGTCAGTAGCTTCAAACATTTCTGGTATATGAAAAACATGTTTTTCAATGGCAAAAATCAATGAATATTGTAAATGCACAAACAGTAATATCTCCACATTGCACGGTGCAATTCTGAAATTTTTAGCTTTTTCCTGTTAATCCTAGCATGATAAAGAAGATTCAAAGAGAGTGAGATGCCAGCTCCTTTCATTCAGTCAGTAGCTTCAAACATTTCTGGTATATGAAAAACATGTTTTTCAATGGCAAAAATCAATGAATATTGTAAATGCACAAACAGTAATATCTCCACATTGCACGGTGCAATTCTGAAATTTTTAGCTTTTTCCTGTTAATCCTAGCATGATAAAGAAGATTCAAAGAGAGTGAGATGCCAGCTCCTTTCATTCAGTCAGTAGCTTCAAACATTTCTGGACGTTTTTCAATGGCAAAAATCAATGAATATTGTAAATGCACAAACAGTAATATCTCCACATTGCACGGTGCAATTCTGAAATTTTTAGCTTTTTCCTGTTAATCCTAGCATGATAAAGAAGATTCAAAGAGAGTGAGATGCCTGCTCCTTTCATTCAGTCAGTAGCTTCAAACATTTCTGGACGTTTTTCAATGGCAAAAATCAATGAATATTGTAAATGCACAAACAGTAATATCTCCACATTGCACGGTGCAATTCTGAAATTTTTTGCTTTTTCCTGCTAATCCTAGCATGATAAAGAAGATTCAAAGAGAGTGAGATGCCAGCTCCTTTCATTCAGTCAGTAGCTTCAAACATTTCTGGTATATGAAAAACATGTTTTTCAATGGGAAAAATCAATGAATATTGTAAATGCACAAACAGTAATATCTCCACATTGCACGGTGCAATTCTGAAATTTTTAGCTTTTTCCTGTTAATCCTAGCATGATAAAGAAGATTCAAAGAGAGTGAGATGCCAGCTCCTTTCATT
The DNA here is from genome assembly GCF_046119375.1 of Phyllobates terribilis. Classification (NCBI taxonomy): domain Eukaryota; kingdom Metazoa; phylum Chordata; class Amphibia; order Anura; family Dendrobatidae; genus Phyllobates; species Phyllobates terribilis. The sequence continues at coordinate 94,872 of NW_027364336.1, forward strand.
CAGTCAGTAGCTTCAAACATTTCTGGACGTTTTTCAATGGCAAAAATCAATGAATATTGTAAATGCACAAACAGTAATATCTCCACATTGCACGGTGCAATTCTGAAATTTTTTGCTTTTTCCTGCTAATCCTAGCATGATAAAGAAGATTCAAAGAGAGTGAGATGCCAGCTCCTTTCATTCAGTCAGTAGCTTCAAACATTTCTGGTATATGAAAAACATGTTTTTCAATGGCAAAAATCAATGAATATTGTAAATGCACAAACAGTAATATCTCCACATTGCACGGTGCAATTCTGAAATTTTTAGCTTTTTCCTGCTAATCCTAGCATGATAAAGAAGATTCAAAGAGAGTGAGATGCCAGCTCCTTTCATTCAGTCAGTAGCTTCAAACATTTCTGGTATATGAAAAACATGTTTTTCAATGGCAAAAATCAATGAATATTGTAAATGCACAAACAGTAATATCTCCACATTGCACGGTGCAATTCTGAAATTTTTAGCTTTTTCCTGCTAATCCTAGCATGATAAAGAAGATTCAAAGAGAGTGAGATGCCAGCTCCTTTCATTCAGTCAGTAGCTTCAAACATTTCTGGATGTTTTTCAATGGCAAAAATCAATGAATATTGTAAATGCACAAACAGTAATATCTCCACATTGCACGGTGCAATTCTGAAATTTTTAGCTTTTTCCTGTTAATCCTAGCATGATAAAGAAGATTCAAAGAGAGTGAGATGCCAGCTCCTTTCATTCAGTCAGTAGCTTCAAACATTTCTGGTATATGAAAAACATGTTTTTCAATGGCAAAAATCAATGAATATTGTAAATGCACAAACAGTAATATCTCCACATTGCACGGTGCAATTCTGAAATTTTTAGCTTTTTCCTGCTAATCCTAGCATGATAAAGAAGATTCAAAGAGAGTGAGATGCCAGCTCCTTTCATTCAGTCAGTAGCTTCAAACATTTCTGGTATATGAAAAACATGTTTTTCAATGGCAAAAATCAATGAATATTGTAAATGCACAAACAGTAATATCTCCACATTGCACGGTGCAATTCTGAAATTTTTAGCTTTTTCCTGTTAATCCTAGCATGATAAAGAAGATTCAAAGAGAGTGAGATGCCAGCTCCTTTCATTCAGTCAGTAGCTTCAAACATTTCTGGTATATGAAAAACATGTTTTTCAATGGCAAAAATCAATGAATATTGTAAATGCACAAACAGTAATATCTCCACATTGCACGGTGCAATTCTGAAATTTTTAGCTTTTTCCTGTTAATCCTAGCATGATAAAGAAGATTCAAAGAGAGTGAGATGCCAGCTCCTTTCATTCAGTCAGTAGCTTCAAACATTTCTGGTATATGAAAAACATGTTTTTCAATGGCAAAAATCAATGAATATTGTAAATGCACAAACAGTAATATCTCCACATTGCACGGTGCAATTCTGAAATTTTTAGCTTTTTCCTGTTAATCCTAGCATGATAAAGAAGATTCAAAGAGAGTGAGATGCCAGCTCCTTTCATTCAGTCAGTAGCTTCAAACATTTCTGGTATATGAAAAACATGTTTTTCAATGGCAAAAATCAATGAATATTGTAAATGCACAAACAGTAATATCTCCACATTGCAAGGTGCAATTCTGAAATTTTTTGCTTTTTCCTGCTAATCCTAGCATGATAAAGAAGATTCAAAGAGAGTGAGATGCAAGCTCCTTTCATTCAGTCAGTAGCTTCAAACATTTCTGGTATATGAAAAACATGTTTTTCAATGGCAAAAATCAATGAATATTGTAAATGCACAAACAGTAATATCTCCACATTGCACGGTGCAATTCTGAAATTTTTAGCTTTTTCCTGTTAATCCTAGCATGATAAAGAAGATTCAAAGAGAGTGAGATGCCAGCTCCTTTCATTCAGTCAGTAGCTTCAAACATTTCTGGTATATGAAAAACATGTTTTTCAATGGCAAAAATCAATGAATATTGTAAATGCACAAACAGTAATATCTCCACATTGCACGGTGCAATTCTGAAATTTTTAGCTTTTTCCTGTTAATCCTAGCATGATAAAGAAGATTCAAAGAGAGTGAGATGCCAGCTCCTTTCATTCAGTCAGTAGCTTCAAACATTTCTGGTATATGAAAAACATGTTTTTCAATGGCAAAAATCAATGAATATTGTAAATGCACAAACAGTAATATCTCCACATTGCAAGGTGCAATTCTGAAATTTTTTGCTTTTCCCTGTTAATCCTAGCATGATAAACAAGATTCAAAGAGAGTGAGATGCCAGCTCCTTTCATTCAGTCAGTAGCTTCAAACATTTCTGGACGTTTTTCAATGGCAAAAATCAATGAATATTGTAAATGCACAAACAGTAATATCTCCACATTGCAAGGTGCAATTCTGAAATTTTTTGCTTTTTCCTGTTAATCCTAGCATGATAAAGAAGATTCAAAGAGAGTGAGATGCCAGCTCCTTTCATTCAGTCAGTAGCTTCAAACATTTCTGGTATATGAAAAACATGTTTTTCAATGGCAAAAATCAATGAATATTGTAAATGCACAAACAGTAATATCTCCACATTGCACGGTGCAATTCTGAAATTTTTTGCTTTTTCCTGCTAATCCTAGCATGATAAAGAAGATTCAAAGAGAGTGAGATGCCAGCTCCTTTCATTCAGTCAGTAGCTTCAAACATTTCTGGTATATGAAAAACATGTTTTTCAATGGCAAAAATCAATGAATATTGTAAATGCACAAACAGTAATATCTCCACATTGCAAGGTGCAATTCTGAAATTTTTAGCTTTTTCCTGTTAATCCTAGCATGATAAAGAAGATTCAAAGAGAGTGAGATGCCAGCTCCTTTCATTCAGTCAGTAGCTTCAAACATTTCTGGACGTTTTTCAATGGCAAAAATCAATGAATATTGTAAATGCACAAACAGTAATATCTCCACATTGCAAGGTGCAATTCTGAAATTTTTAGCTTTTTCCTGTTAATCCTAGCATGATAAAGAAGATTCAAAGAGAGTGAGATGCCAGCTCCTTTCATTCAGTCAGTAGCTTCAAACATTTCTGGACGTTTTTCAATGGCAAAAATCAATGAATATTGTAAATGCACAAACAGTAATATCTCCACATTGCAAGGTGCAATTCTGAAATTTTTAGCTTTTTCCTGTTAATCCTAGCATGATAAAGAAGATTCAAAGAGAGTGAGATGCCAGCTCCTTTCATTCAGTCAGTAGCTTCAAACATTTCTGGTATATGAAAAACATGTTTTTCAATGGCAAAAATCAATGAATATTGTAAATGCACAAACAGTAATATCTCCACATTGCACGGTGCAATTCTGAAATTTTTAGCTTTTTCCTGTTAATCCTAGCATGATAAAGAAGATTCAAAGAGAGTGAGATGCCAGCTCCTTTCATTCAGTCAGTAGCTTCAAACATTTCTGGACGTTTTTCAATGGCAAAAATCAATGAATATTGTAAATGCACAAACAGTAATATCTCCACATTGCATGGTGCAATTCTGAAATTTTTAGCTTTTTCCTGTTAATCCTAGCATGATAAAGAAGATTCAAAGAGAGTGAGATGCCAGCTCCTTTCATTCAGTCAGTAGCTTCAAACATTTCTGGTATATGAAAAACATGTTTTTCAATGGCAAAAATCAATGAATATTGTAAATGCACAAACAGTAATATCTCCACATTGCACGGTGCAATTCTGAAATTTTTTGCTTTTTCCTGTTAATCCTAGCATGATAAAGAAGATTCAAAGAGAGTGAGATGCCAGCTCCTTTCATTCAGTCAGTAGCTTCAAACATTTCTGGTATATGAAAAACATGTTTTTCAATGGCAAAAATCAATGAATATTGTAAATACACAAACAGTAATATCTCCACATTGCACGGTGCAATTCTGAAATTTTTTGCTTTTTCCTGCTAATCCTAGCATGATAAAGAAGATTCAAAGAGAGTGAGATGCCAGCTCCTTTCATTCAGTCAGTAGCTTCAAACATTTCTGGACGTTTTTCAATGGCAAAAATCAATGAATATTGTAAATGCACAAACAGTAATATCTCCACATTGCACGGTGCAATTCTGAAATTTTTAGCTTTTTCCTGTTAATCCTAGCATGATAAAGAAGATTCAAAGAGAGTGAGATGCCAGCTCCTTTCATTCAGTCAGTAGCTTCAAACATTTCTGGTATATGAAAAACATGTTTTTCAATGGCAAAAATCAATGAATATTGTAAATGCACAAACAGTAATATCTCCACATTGCACGGTGCAATTCTGAAATTTTTAGCTTTTTCCTGTTAATCCTAGCATGATAAAGAAGATTCAAAGAGAGTGAGATGCCAGCTCCTTTCATTCAGTCAGTAGCTTCAAACATTTCTGGTATATGAAAAACATGTTTTTCAATGGCAAAAATCAATGAATATTGTAAATGCACAAACAGTAATATCTCCACATTGCAAGGTGCAATTCTGAAATTTTTAGCTTTTTCCTGTTAATCCTAGCATGATAAAGAAGATTCAAAGAGAGTGAGATGCCAGCTCCTTTCATTCAGTCAGTAGCTTCAAACAATTCTGGTATATGAAAAACATGTTTTTCAATGGCAAAAATCAATGAATATTGTAAATGCACAAACAGTAATATCTCCACATTGCAAGGTGCAATTCTGAAATTTTTAGCTTTTTCCTGTTAATCCTAGCATGATAAAGAAGATTCAAAGAGAGTGAGATGCCAGCTCCTTTCATTCAGTCAGTAGCTTCAAACATTTCTGGACGTTTTTCAATGGCAAAAATCAATGAATATTGTAAATGCACAAACAGTAATATCTCCACATTGCAAGGTGCAATTCTGAAATTTTTAGCTTTTTCCTGTTAATCCTAGCATGATAAAGAAGATTCAAAGAGAGTGAGATGCCAGCTCCTTTCATTCAGTCAGTAGCTTCAAACATTTCTGGTATATGAAAAACATGTTTTTCAATGGCAAAAATCAATGAATATTGTAAATGCACAAACAGTAATATCTCCACATTGCACGGTGCAATTCTGAAATTTTTAGCTTTTTCCTGTTAATCCTAGCATGATAAAGAAGATTCAAAGAGAGTGAGATGCCAGCTCCTTTCATTCAGTCAGTAGCTTCAAACATTTCTGGTATATGAAAAACATGTTTTTCAATGGCAAAAATCAATGAATATTGTAAATGCACAAACAGTAATATCTCCACATTGCACGGTGCAATTCTGAAATTTTTAGCTTTTTCCTGTTAATCCTAGCATGATAAAGAAGATTCAAAGAGAGTGAGATGCCAGCTCCTTTCATTCAGTCAGTAGCTTCAAACATTTCTGGTATATGAAAAACATGTTTTTCAATGGCAAAAATCAATGAATATTGTAAATGCACAAACAGTAATATCTCCACATTGCACGGGGCAATTCTGAAATTTTTTGCTTTTTCCTGCTAATCCTAGCATGATAAAGAAGATTCAAAGAGAGTGAGATGCCAGCTCCTTTCATTCAGTCAGTAGCTTCAAACATTTCTGGACGTTTTTCAATGGCAAAAATCAATGAATATTGTAAATGCACAAACAGTAATATCTCCACATTGCACGGTGCAATTCTGAAATTTTTAGCTTTTTCCTGTTAATCCTAGCATGATAAAGAAGATTCAAAGAGAGTGAGATGTCAGCTCCTTTCATTCAGTCAGTAGCTTCAAACATTTCTGGTATATGAAAAACATGTTTTTCAATGGCAAAAATCAATGAATATTGTAAATGCACAAACAGTAATATCTCCACATTGCACGGTGCAATTCTGAAATTTTTAGCTTTTTCCTGTTAATCCTAGCATGATAAAGAAGATTCAAAGAGAGTGAGATGCCAGCTCCTTTCATTCAGTCAGTAGCTTCAAACATTTCTGGTATATGAAAAACATGTTTTTCAATGGCAAAAATCAATGAATATTGTAAATGCACAAACAGTAATATCTCCACATTGCACGGTGCAATTCTGAAATTTTTTGCTTTTTCCTGCTAATCCTAGCATGATAAAGAAGATTCAAAGAGAGTGAGATGCCAGCTCCTTTCATTCAGTCAGTAGCTTCAAACATTTCTGGACGTTTTTCAATGGCAAAAATCAATGAATATTGTAAATGCACAAACAGTAATATCTCCACATTGCACGGTGCAATTCTGAAATTTTTAGCTTTTTCCTGTTAATCCTAGCATGATAAAGAAGATTCAAAGAGAGTGAGATGCCAGCTCCTTTCATTCAGTCAGTAGCTTCAAACATTTCTGGTATATGAAAAACATGTTTTTCAATGGCAAAAATCAATGAATATTGTAAATGCACAAACAGTAATATCTCCACATTGCACGGTGCAATTCTGAAATTTTTAGCTTTTTCCTGTTAATCCTAGCATGATAAAGAAGATTCAAAGAGAGTGAGATGCCAGCTCCTTTCATTCAGTCAGTAGCTTCAAACATTTCTGGTATATGAAAAACATGTTTTTCAATGGCAAAAATCAATGAATATTGTAAATGCACAAACAGTAATATCTCCACATTGCACGGTGCAATTCTGAAATTTTTAGCTTTTTCCTGTTAATCCTAGCATGATAAAGAAGATTCAAAGAGAGTGAGATGCCAGCTCCTTTCATTCAGTCAGTAGCTTCAAACATTTCTGGTATATGAAAAACATGTTTTTCAATGGCAAAAATCAATGAATATTGTAAATGCACAAACAGTAATATCTCCACATTGCACGGTGCAATTCTGAAATTTTTTGCTTTTTCCTGCTAATCCTAGCATGATAAAGAAGATTCAAAGAGAGTGAGATGCCAGCTCCTTTCATTCAGTCAGTAGCTTCAAACATTTCTGGACGTTTTTCAATGGCAAAAATCAATGAATATTGTAAATGCACAAACAGTAATATCTCCACATTGCACGGTGCAATTCTGAAATTTTTAGCTTTTTCCTGTTAATCCTAGCATGATAAAGAAGATTCAAAGAGAGTGAGATGCCAGCTCCTTTCATTCAGTCAGTAGCTTCAAACATTTCTGGTATATGAAAAACATGTTTTTCAATGGCAAAAATCAATGAATATTGTAAATGCACAAACAGTAATATCTCCACATTGCACGGTGCAATTCTGAAATTTTTAGCTTTTTCCTGTTAATCCTAGCATGATAAAGAAGATTCAAAGAGAGTGAGATGCCAGCTCCTTTCATTCAGTCAGTAGCTTCAAACATTTCTGGTATATGAAAAACATGTTTTTCAATGGCAAAAATCAATGAATATTGTAAATGCACAAACAGTAATATCTCCACATTGCAAGGTGCAATTCTGAAATTTTTAGCTTTTTCCTGTTAATCCTAGCATGATAAAGAAGATTCAAAGAGAGTGAGATGCCAGCTCCTTTCATTCAGTCAGTAGCTTCAAACATTTCTGGTATATGAAAAACATGTTTTTCAATGGCAAAAATCAATGAATATTGTAAATGCACAAACAGTAATATCTCCACATTGCAAGGTGCAATTCTGAAATTTTTAGCTTTTTCCTGTTAATCCTAGCATGATAAAGAAGATTCAAAGAGAGTGAGATGCCAGCTCCTTTCATTCAGTCAGTAGCTTCAAACATTTCTGGACGTTTTTCAATGGCAAAAATCAATGAATATTGTAAATGCACAAACAGTAATATCTCCACATTGCAAGGTGCAATTCTGAAATTTTTAGCTTTTTCCTGTTAATCCTAGCATGATAAAGAAGATTCAAAGAGAGTGAGATGCCAGCTCCTTTCATTCAGTCAGTAGCTTCAAACATTTCTGGTATATGAAAAACATGTTTTTCAATGGCAAAAATCAATGAATATTGTAAATGCACAAACAGTAATATCTCCACATTGCACGGTGCAATTCTGAAATTTTTAGCTTTTTCCTGTTAATCCTAGCATGATAAAGAAGATTCAAAGAGAGTGAGATGCCAGCTCCTTTCATTCAGTCAGTAGCTTCAAACATTTCTGGTATATGAAAAACATGTTTTTCAATGGCAAAAATCAATGAATATTGTAAATGCACAAACAGTAATATCTCCACATTGCACGGTGCAATTCTGAAATTTTTAGCTTTTTCCTGTTAATCCTAGCATGATAAAGAAGATTCAAAGAGAGTGAGATGCCAGCTCCTTTCATTCAGTCAGTAGCTTCAAACATTTCTGGTATATGAAAAACATGTTTTTCAATGGCAAAAATCAATGAATATTGTAAATGCACAAACAGTAATATCTCCACATTGCACGGTGCAATTCTGAAATTTTTAGCTTTTTCCTGTTAATCCTAGCATGATAAAGAAGATTCAAAGAGAGTGAGATGCCAGCTCCTTTCATTCAGTCAGTAGCTTCAAACATTTCTGGACGTTTTTCAATGGCAAAAATCAATGAATATTGTAAATGCACAAACAGTAATATCTCCACATTGCAAGGTGCAATTCTGAAATTTTTAGCTTTTTCCTGTTAATCCTAGCATGATAAAGAAGATTCAAAGAGAGTGAGATGCCAGCTCCTTTCATTCAGTCAGTAGCTTCAAACATTTCTGGTATATGAAAAACATGTTTTTCAATGGCAAAAATCAATGAATATTGTAAATGCACAAACAGTAATATCTCCACATTGCAAGGTGCAATTCTGAAATTTTTAGCTTTTTCCTGTTAATCCTAGCATGATAAAGAAGATTCAAAGAGAGTGAGATGCCAGCTCCTTTCATTCAGTCAGTAGCTTCAAACATTTCTGGTATATGAAAAACATGTTTTTCAATGGCAAAAATCAATGAATATTGTAAATGCACAAACAGTAATATCTCCACATTGCACGGTGCAATTCTGAAATTTTTAGCTTTTTCCTGTTAATCCTAGCATGATAAAGAAGATTCAAAGAGAGTGAGATGCCAGCTCCTTTCATTCAGTCAGTAGCTTCAAACATTTCTGGACGTTTTTCAATGGCAAAAATCAATGAATATTGTAAATGCACAAACAGTAATATCTCCACATTGCACGGTGCAATTCTGAAATTTTTAGCTTTTTCCTGCTAATCCTAGCATGATAAAGAAGATTCAAAGAGAGTGAGATGCCAGCTCCTTTCATTCAGTCAGTAGCTTCAAACATTTCTGGTATATGAAAAACATGTTTTTCAATGGCAAAAATCAATGAATATTGTAAATGCACAAACAGTAATATCTCCACATTGCAAGGTGCAATTCTGAAATTTTTAGCTTTTTCCTGCTAATCCTAGCATGATAAAGAAGATTCAAAGAGAGTGAGATGCCAGCTCCTTTCATTCAGTCAGTAGCTTCAAACATTTCTGGTATATGAAAAACATGTTTTTCAATGGCAAAAATCAATGAATATTGTAAATGCACAAACAGTAATATCTCCACATTGCACGGTGCAATTCTGAAATTTTTAGCTTTTTCCTGTTAATCCTAGCATGATAAAGAAGATTCAAAGAGAGTGAGATGCCAGCTCCTTTCATTCAGTCAGTAGCTTCAAACATTTCTGGTATATGAAAAACATGTTTTTCAATGGCAAAAATCAATGAATATTGTAAATGCACAAACAGTAATATCTCCACATTGCACGGTGCAATTCTGAAATTTTTAGCTTTTTCCTGTTAATCCTAGCATGATAAAGAACATTCAAAGAGAGTGAGATGCCAGCTCCTTTCATTCAGTCAGTAGCTTCAAACATTTCTGGTATATGAAAAACATGTTTTTCAATGGCAAAAATCAATGAATATTGTAAATGCACAAACAGTAATATCTCCACATTGCACGGTGCAATTCTGAAATTTTTTGCTTTTTCCTGCTAATCCTAGCATGATAAAGAAGATTCAAAGAGAGTGAGATGCCAGCTCCTTTCATTCAGTCAGTAGCTTCAAACATTTCTGGACGTTTTTCAATGGCAAAAATCAATGAATATTGTAAATGCACAAACAGTAATATCTCCACATTGCACGGTGCAATTCTGAACTTTTTAGCTTTTTCCTGCTAATCCTAGCATGATAAAGAAGATTCAAAGAGAGTGAGATGCCAGCTCCTTTCATTCAGTCAGTAGCTTCAAACATTTCTGGTATATGAAAAACATGTTTTTCAATGGCAAAAATCAATGAATATTGTAAATGCACAAACAGTAATATCTCCACATTGCAAGGTGCAATTCTGAAATTTTTAGCTTTTTCCTGCTAATCCTAGCATGATAAAGAAGATTCAAAGAGAGTGAGATGCCAGCTCCTTTCATTCAGTCAGTAGCTTCAAACATTTCTGGACGTTTTTCAATGGCAAAAATCAATGAATATTGTAAATGCACAAACAGTAATATCTCCACATTGCACGGTGCAATTCTGAAATTTTTAGCTTTTTCCTGCTAATCCTAGCATGATAAAGAAGATTCAAAGAGAGTGAGATGCCAGCTCCTTTCATTCAGTCAGTAGCTTCAAACATTTCTGGTATATGAAAAACATGTTTTTCAATGGCAAAAATCAATGAATATTGTAAATGCACAAACAGTAATATCTCCACATTGCAAGGTGCAATTCTGAAATTTTTTGCTTTTTCCTGCTAATCCTAGCATGATAAAGAAGATTCAAAGAGAGTGAGATGCCAGCTCCTTTCATTCAGTCAGTAGCTTCAAACATTTCTGGACGTTTTTCAATGGCAAAAATCAATGAATATTGTAAATGCACAAACAGTAATATCTCCACATTGCACGGTGCAATTCTGAAATTTTTAGCTTTTTCCTGTTAATCCTAGCATGATAAAGAAGATTCAAAGAGAGTGAGATGCCAGCTCCTTTCATTCAGTCAGTAGCTTCAAACATTTCTGGACGTTTTTCAATGGCAAAAATCAATGAATATTGTAAATGCACAAACAGTAATATCTCCACATTGCAAGGTGCAATTCTGAAATTTTTAGCTTTTTCCTGTTAATCCTAGCATGATAAAGAAGATTCAAAGAGAGTGAGATGCCAGCTCCTTTCATTCAGTCAGTATCTTCAAACATTTCTGGTATATGAAAAACATGTTTTTCAATGGCAAAAATCAATGAATATTGTAAATGCACAAACAGTAATATCTCCACATTGCAAGGTGCAATTCTGAAATTTTTTGCTTTTTCCTGCTAATCCTAGCATGATAAAGAAGATTCAAAGAGAGTGAGATGCCAGCTCCTTTCATTCAGTCAGTAGCTTCAAACATTTCTGGTATATGAAAAACATGTTTTTCAATGGCAAAAATCAATGAATATTGTAAATGCACAAACAGTAATATCTCCACATTGCAAGGTGCAATTCTGAAATTTTTAGCTTTTTCCTGCTAATCCTAGCATGATAAAGAAGATTCAAAGAGAGTGAGATGCCAGCTCCTTTCATTCAGTCAGTAGCTTCAAACATTTCTGGTATATGAAAAACATGTTTTTCAATGGCAAAAATCAATGAATATTGTAAATGCACAAACAGTAATATCTCCACATTGCACGGTGCAATTCTGAAATTTTTTGCTTTTTCCTGCTAATCCTAGCATGATAAAGAAGATTCAAAGAGAGTGAGATGCCAGCTCCTTTCATTCAGTCAGTAGCTTCAAACATTTCTGGTATATGAAAAACATGTTTTTCAATGGCAAAAATCAATGAATATTGTAAATGCACAAACAGTAATATCTCCACATTGCAAGGTGCAATTCTGAAATTTTTTGCTTTTTCCTGCTAATCCTAGCATGATAAAGAAGATTCAAAGAGAGTGAGATGCCAGCTCCTTTCATTCAGTCAGTAGCTTCAAACATTTCTGGACGTTTTTCAATGGCAAAAATCAATGAATATTGTAAATGCACAAACAGTAATATCTCCACATTGCAAGGTGCAATTCTGAAATTTTTTGCTTTTTCCTGTTAATCCTAGCATGATAAAGAAGATTCAAAGAGAGTGAGATGCCAGCTCCTTTCATTCAGTCAGTAGCTTCAAACATTTCTGGTATATGAAAAACATGTTTTTCAATGGCAAAAATCAATGAATATTGTAAATGCACAAACAGTAATATCTCCACATTGCACGGTGCAATTCTGAAATTTTTAGCTTTTTCCTGTTAATCCTAGCATGATAAAGAAGATTCAAAGAGAGTGAGATGCCAGCTCCTTTCATTCAGTCAGTAGCTTCAAACATTTCTGGTATATGAAAAACATGTTTTTCAATGGCAAAAATCAATGAATATTGTAAATGCACAAACAGTAATATCTCCACATTGCACGGGGCAATTCTGAAATTTTTTGCTTTTTCCTGCTAATCCTAGCATGATAAAGAAGATTCAAAGAGAGTGAGATGCCAGCTCCTTTCATTCAGTCAGTAGCTTCAAACATTTCTGGACGTTTTTCAATGGCAAAAATCAATGAATATTGTAAATGCACAAACAGTAATATCTCCACATTGCACGGTGCAATTCTGAAATTTTTAGCTTTTTCCTGTTAATCCTAGCATGATAAAGAAGATTCAAAGAGAGTGAGATGTCAGCTCCTTTCATTCAGTCAGTAGCTTCAAACATTTCTGGTATATGAAAAACATGTTTTTCAATGGCAAAAATCAATGAATATTGTAAATGCACAAACAGTAATATCTCCACATTGCACGGTGCAATTCTGAAATTTTTAGCTTTTTCCTGTTAATCCTAGCATGATAAAGAAGATTCAAAGAGAGTGAGATGCCAGCTCCTTTCATTCAGTCAGTAGCTTCAAACATTTCTGGTATATGAAAAACATGTTTTTCAATGGCAAAAATCAATGAATATTGTAAATGCACAAACAGTAATATCTCCACATTGCACGGTGCAATTCTGAAATTTTTTGCTTTTTCCTGCTAATCCTAGCATGATAAAGAAGATTCAAAGAGAGTGAGATGCCAGCTCCTTTCATTCAGTCAGTAGCTTCAAACATTTCTGGACGTTTTTCAATGGCAAAAATCAATGAATATTGTAAATGCACAAACAGTAATATCTCCACATTGCACGGTGCAATTCTGAAATTTTTAGCTTTTTCCTGTTAATCCTAGCATGATAAAGAAGATTCAAAGAGAGTGAGATGCCAGCTCCTTTCATTCAGTCAGTAGCTTCAAACATTTCTGGTATATGAAAAACATGTTTTTCAATGGCAAAAATCAATGAATATTGTAAATGCACAAACAGTAATATCTCCACATTGCACGGTGCAATTCTGAAATTTTTAGCTTTTTCCTGTTAATCCTAGCATGATAAAGAAGATTCAAAGAGAGTGAGATGCCAGCTCCTTTCATTCAGTCAGTAGCTTCAAACATTTCTGGTATATGAAAAACATGTTTTTCAATGGCAAAAATCAATGAATATTGTAAATGCACAAACAGTAATATCTCCACATTGCACGGTGCAATTCTGAAATTTTTAGCTTTTTCCTGTTAATCCTAGCATGATAAAGAAGATTCAAAGAGAGTGAGATGCCAGCTCCTTTCATTCAGTCAGTAGCTTCAAACATTTCTGGTATATGAAAAACATGTTTTTCAATGGCAAAAATCAATGAATATTGTAAATGCACAAACAGTAATATCTCCACATTGCACGGTGCAATTCTGAAATTTTTTGCTTTTTCCTGCTAATCCTAGCATGATAAAGAAGATTCAAAGAGAGTGAGATGCCAGCTCCTTTCATTCAGTCAGTAGCTTCAAACATTTCTGGACGTTTTTCAATGGCAAAAATCAATGAATATTGTAAATGCACAAACAGTAATATCTCCACATTGCACGGTGCAATTCTGAAATTTTTAGCTTTTTCCTGTTAATCCTAGCATGATAAAGAAGATTCAAAGAGAGTGAGATGCCAGCTCCTTTCATTCAGTCAGTAGCTTCAAACATTTCTGGTATATGAAAAACATGTTTTTCAATGGCAAAAATCAATGAATATTGTAAATGCACAAACAGTAATATCTCCACATTGCACGGTGCAATTCTGAAATTTTTAGCTTTTTCCTGTTAATCCTAGCATGATAAAGAAGATTCAAAGAGAGTGAGATGCCAGCTCCTTTCATTCAGTCAGTAGCTTCAAACATTTCTGGTATATGAAAAACATGTTTTTCAATGGCAAAAATCAATGAATATTGTAAATGCACAAACAGTAATATCTCCACATTGCAAGGTGCAATTCTGAAATTTTTAGCTTTTTCCTGTTAATCCTAGCATGATAAAGAAGATTCAAAGAGAGTGAGATGCCAGCTCCTTTCATTCAGTCAGTAGCTTCAAACATTTCTGGTATATGAAAAACATGTTTTTCAATGGCAAAAATCAATGAATATTGTAAATGCACAAACAGTAATATCTCCACATTGCAAGGTGCAATTCTGAAATTTTTAGCTTTTTCCTGTTAATCCTAGCATGATAAAGAAGATTCAAAGAGAGTGAGATGCCAGCTCCTTTCATTCAGTCAGTAGCTTCAAACATTTCTGGACGTTTTTCAATGGCAAAAATCAATGAATATTGTAAATGCACAAACAGTAATATCTCCACATTGCAAGGTGCAATTCTGAAATTTTTAGCTTTTTCCTGTTAATCCTAGCATGATAAAGAAGATTCAAAGAGAGTGAGATGCCAGCTCCTTTCATTCAGTCAGTAGCTTCAAACATTTCTGGTATATGAAAAACATGTTTTTCAATGGCAAAAATCAATGAATATTGTAAATGCACAAACAGTAATATCTCCACATTGCACGGTGCAATTCTGAAATTTTTAGCTTTTTCCTGTTAATCCTAGCATGATAAAGAAGATTCAAAGAGAGTGAGATGCCAGCTCCTTTCATTCAGTCAGTAGCTTCAAACATTTCTGGTATATGAAAAACATGTTTTTCAATGGCAAAAATCAATGAATATTGTAAATGCACAAACAGTAATATCTCCACATTGCACGGTGCAATTCTGAAATTTTTAGCTTTTTCCTGTTAATCCTAGCATGATAAAGAAGATTCAAAGAGAGTGAGATGCCAGCTCCTTTCATTCAGTCAGTAGCTTCAAACATTTCTGGTATATGAAAAACATGTTTTTCAATGGCAAAAATCAATGAATATTGTAAATGCACAAACAGTAATATCTCCACATTGCACGGTGCAATTCTGAAATTTTTAGCTTTTTCCTGTTAATCCTAGCATGATAAAGAAGATTCAAAGAGAGTGAGATGCCAGCTCCTTTCATTCAGTCAGTAGCTTCAAACATTTCTGGACGTTTTTCAATGGCAAAAATCAATGAATATTGTAAATGCACAAACAGTAATATCTCCACATTGCAAGGTGCAATTCTGAAATTTTTAGCTTTTTCCTGTTAATCCTAGCATGATAAAGAAGATTCAAAGAGAGTGAGATGCCAGCTCCTTTCATTCAGTCAGTAGCTTCAAACATTTCTGGTATATGAAAAACATGTTTTTCAATGGCAAAAATCAATGAATATTGTAAATGCACAAACAGTAATATCTCCACATTGCAAGGTGCAATTCTGAAATTTTTAGCTTTTTCCTGTTAATCCTAGCATGATAAAGAAGATTCAAAGAGAGTGAGATGCCAGCTCCTTTCATTCAGTCAGTAGCTTCAAACATTTCTGGTATATGAAAAACATGTTTTTCAATGGCAAAAATCAATGAATATTGTAAATGCACAAACAGTAATATCTCCACATTGCACGGTGCAATTCTGAAATTTTTAGCTTTTTCCTGTTAATCCTAGCATGATAAAGAAGATTCAAAGAGAGTGAGATGCCAGCTCCTTTCATTCAGTCAGTAGCTTCAAACATTTCTGGACGTTTTTCAATGGCAAAAATCAATGAATATTGTAAATGCACAAACAGTAATATCTCCACATTGCACGGTGCAATTCTGAAATTTTTAGCTTTTTCCTGCTAATCCTAGCATGATAAAGAAGATTCAAAGAGAGTGAGATGCCAGCTCCTTTCATTCAGTCAGTAGCTTCAAACATTTCTGGTATATGAAAAACATGTTTTTCAATGGCAAAAATCAATGAATATTGTAAATGCACAAACAGTAATATCTCCACATTGCAAGGTGCAATTCTGAAATTTTTAGCTTTTTCCTGCTAATCCTAGCATGATAAAGAAGATTCAAAGAGAGTGAGATGCCAGCTCCTTTCATTCAGTCAGTAGCTTCAAACATTTCTGGTATATGAAAAACATGTTTTTCAATGGCAAAAATCAATGAATATTGTAAATGCACAAACAGTAATATCTCCACATTGCACGGTGCAATTCTGAAATTTTTAGCTTTTTCCTGTTAATCCTAGCATGATAAAGAAGATTCAAAGAGAGTGAGATGCCAGCTCCTTTCATTCAGTCAGTAGCTTCAAACATTTCTGGTATATGAAAAACATGTTTTTCAATGGCAAAAATCAATGAATATTGTAAATGCACAAACAGTAATATCTCCACATTGCACGGTGCAATTCTGAAATTTTTAGCTTTTTCCTGTTAATCCTAGCATGATAAAGAACATTCAAAGAGAGTGAGATGCCAGCTCCTTTCATTCAGTCAGTAGCTTCAAACATTTCTGGTATATGAAAAACATGTTTTTCAATGGCAAAAATCAATGAATATTGTAAATGCACAAACAGTAATATCTCCACATTGCACGGTGCAATTCTGAAATTTTTTGCTTTTTCCTGCTAATCCTAGCATGATAAAGAAGATTCAAAGAGAGTGAGATGCCAGCTCCTTTCATTCAGTCAGTAGCTTCAAACATTTCTGGACGTTTTTCAATGGCAAAAATCAATGAATATTGTAAATGCACAAACAGTAATATCTCCACATTGCACGGTGCAATTCTGAACTTTTTAGCTTTTTCCTGCTAATCCTAGCATGATAAAGAAGATTCAAAGAGAGTGAGATGCCAGCTCCTTTCATTCAGTCAGTAGCTTCAAACATTTCTGGTATATGAAAAACATGTTTTTCAATGGCAAAAATCAATGAATATTGTAAATGCACAAACAGTAATATCTCCACATTGCAAGGTGCAATTCTGAAATTTTTAGCTTTTTCCTGCTAATCCTAGCATGATAAAGAAGATTCAAAGAGAGTGAGATGCCAGCTCCTTTCATTCAGTCAGTAGCTTCAAACATTTCTGGACGTTTTTCAATGGCAAAAATCAATGAATATTGTAAATGCACAAACAGTAATATCTCCACATTGCACGGTGCAATTCTGAAATTTTTAGCTTTTTCCTGCTAATCCTAGCATGATAAAGAAGATTCAAAGAGAGTGAGATGCCAGCTCCTTTCATTCAGTCAGTAGCTTCAAACATTTCTGGTATATGAAAAACATGTTTTTCAATGGCAAAAATCAATGAATATTGTAAATGCACAAACAGTAATATCTCCACATTGCAAGGTGCAATTCTGAAATTTTTTGCTTTTTCCTGCTAATCCTAGCATGATAAAGAAGATTCAAAGAGAGTGAGATGCCAGCTCCTTTCATTCAGTCAGTAGCTTCAAACATTTCTGGACGTTTTTCAATGGCAAAAATCAATGAATATTGTAAATGCACAAACAGTAATATCTCCACATTGCACGGTGCAATTCTGAAATTTTTAGCTTTTTCCTGTTAATCCTAGCATGATAAAGAAGATTCAAAGAGAGTGAGATGCCAGCTCCTTTCATTCAGTCAGTAGCTTCAAACATTTCTGGACGTTTTTCAATGGCAAAAATCAATGAATATTGTAAATGCACAAACAGTAATATCTCCACATTGCAAGGTGCAATTCTGAAATTTTTAGCTTTTTCCTGTTAATCCTAGCATGATAAAGAAGATTCAAAGAGAGTGAGATGCCAGCTCCTTTCATTCAGTCAGTATCTTCAAACATTTCTGGTATATGAAAAACATGTTTTTCAATGGCAAAAATCAATGAATATTGTAAATGCACAAACAGTAATATCTCCACATTGCAAGGTGCAATTCTGAAATTTTTTGCTTTTTCCTGCTAATCCTAGCATGATAAAGAAGATTCAAAGAGAGTGAGATGCCAGCTCCTTTCATTCAGTCAGTAGCTTCAAACATTTCTGGTATATGAAAAACATGTTTTTCAATGGCAAAAATCAATGAATATTGTAAATGCACAAACAGTAATATCTCCACATTGCAAGGTGCAATTCTGAAATTTTTAGCTTTTTCCTGCTAATCCTAGCATGATAAAGAAGATTCAAAGAGAGTGAGATGCCAGCTCCTTTCATTCAGTCAGTAGCTTCAAACATTTCTGGTATATGAAAAACATGTTTTTCAATGGCAAAAATCAATGAATATTGTAAATGCACAAACAGTAATATCTCCACATTGCACGGTGCAATTCTGAAATTTTTTGCTTTTTCCTGCTAATCCTAGCATGATAAAGAAGATTCAAAGAGAGTGAGATGCCAGCTCCTTTCATTCAGTCAGTAGCTTCAAACATTTCTGGTATATGAAAAACATGTTTTTCAATGGCAAAAATCAATGAATATTGTAAATGCACAAACAGTAATATCTCCACATTGCAAGGTGCAATTCTGAAATTTTTTGCTTTTTCCTGCTAATCCTAGCATGATAAAGAAGATTCAAAGAGAGTGAGATGCCAGCTCCTTTCATTCAGTCAGTAGCTTCAAACATTTCTGGACGTTTTTCAATGGCAAAAATCAATGAATATTGTAAATGCACAAACAGTAATATCTCCACATTGCAAGGTGCAATTCTGAAATTTTTTGCTTTTTCCTGTTAATCCTAGCATGATAAAGAAGATTCAAAGAGAGTGAGATGCCAGCTCCTTTCATTCAGTCAGTAGCTTCAAACATTTCTGGTATATGAAAAACATGTTTTTCAATGGCAAAAATCAATGAATATTGTAAATGCACAAACAGTAATATCTCCACATTGCACGGTGCAATTCTGAAATTTTTAGCTTTTTCCTGTTAATCCTAGCATGATAAAGAAGATTCAAAGAGAGTGAGATGCCAGCTCCTTTCATTCAGTCAGTAGCTTCAAACATTTCTGGTATATGAAAAACATGTTTTTCAATGGCAAAAATCAATGAATATTGTAAATGCACAAACAGTAATATCTCCACATTGCAAGGTGAAATTCTGAAATTTTTAGCTTTTTCCTGTTAATCCTAGCATGATAAAGAAGATTCAAAGAGAGTGAGATGCCAGCTCCTTTCATTCAGTCAGTAGCTTCAAACATTTCTGGTATATGAAAAACATGTTTTTCAATGGCAAAAATCAATGAATATTGTAAATGCACAAACAGTAATATCTCCACATTGCACGGTGCAATTCTGAAATTTTTTGCTTTTTCCTGTTAATCCTAGCATGATAAAGAAGATTCAAAGAGAGTGAGATGCCAGCTCCTTTCATTCAGTCAGTAGCTTCAAACATTTCTGGTATATGAAAAACATGTTTTTCAATGGCAAAAATCAATGAATATTGTAAATGCACAAACAGTAATATCTCCACATTGCAAGGTGCAATTCTGAAATTTTTAGCTTTTTCCTGCTAATCCTAGCATGATAAAGAAGATTCAAAGAGAGTGAGATGCCAGCTCCTTTCATTCAGTCAGTAGCTTCAAACATTTCTGGTATATGAAAAACATGTTTTTCAATGGCAAAAATCAATGAATATTGTAAATGCACAAACAGTAATATCTCCACATTGCAAGGTGCAATTCTGAAATTTTTAGCTTTTTTCTGTTAATCCTAGCATGATAAAGAAGATTCAAAGAGAGTGAGATGCCAGCTCCTTTCATTCAGTCAGTAGCTTCAAACATTTCTGGACGTTTTTCAATGGCAAAAATCAATGAATATTGTAAATGCACAAACAGTAATATCTCCACATTGCACGGTGCAATTCTGAAATTTTTAGCTTTTTCCTGTTAATCCTAGCATGATAAAGAAGATTCAAAGAGAGTGAGATGCCAGCTCCTTTCATTCAGTCAGTAGCTTCAAACATTTCTGGTATATGAAAAACATGTTTTTCAATGGCAAAAATCAATGAATATTGTAAATGCACAAACAGTAATATCTCCACATTGCAAGGTGAAATTCTGAAATTTTTAGCTTTTTCCTGTTAATCCTAGCATGATAAAGAAGATTCAAAGAGAGTGAGATGCCAGCTCCTTTCATTCAGTCAGTAGCTTCAAACATTTCTGGTATATGAAAAACATGTTTTTCAATGGCAAAAATCAATGAATATTGTAAATGCACAAACAGTAATATCTCCACATTGCACGGTGCAATTCTGAAATTTTTTGCTTTTTCCTGTTAATCCTAGCATGATAAAGAAGATTCAAAGAGAGTGAGATGCCAGCTCCTTTCATTCAGTCAGTAGCTTCAAACATTTCTGGTATATGAAAAACATGTTTTTCAATGGCAAAAATCAATGAATATTGTAAATGCACAAACAGTAATATCTCCACATTGCAAGGTGCAATTCTGAAATTTTTAGCTTTTTCCTGCTAATTCTAGCATGATAAAGAAGATTCAAAGAGAGTGAGATGCCAGCTCCTTTCATTCAGTCAGTAGCTTCAAACATTTCTGGTATATGAAAAACATGTTTTTCAATGGCAAAAATCAATGAATATTGTAAATGCACAAACAGTAATATCTCCACATTGCAAGGTGCAATTCTGAAATTTTTAGCTTTTTTCTGTTAATCCTAGCATGATAAAGAAGATTCAAAGAGAGTGAGATGCCAGCTCCTTTCATTCAGTCAGTAGCTTCAAACATTTCTGGACGTTTTTCAATGGCAAAAATCAATGAATATTGTAAATGCACAAACAGTAATATCTCCACATTGCACGGTGCAATTCTGAAATTTTTAGCTTTTTCCTGTTAATCCTAGCATGATAAAGAAGATTCAAAGAGAGTGAGATGCCAGCTCCTTTCATTCAGTCAGTAGCTTCAAACATTTCTGGTATATGAAAAACATGTTTTTCAATGGCAAAAATCAATGAATATTGTAAATGCACAAACAGTAATATCTCCACATTGCACGGTGCAATTCTGAAATTTTTTGCTTTTTCCTGCTAATCCTAGCATGATAAAGAAGATTCAAAGAGAGTGAGATGCCAGCTCCTTTCATTCAGTCAGTAGCTTCAAACATTTCTGGTATATGAAAAACATGTTTTTCAATGGCAAAAATCAATGAATATTGTAAATGCACAAACAGTAATATCTCCACATTGCACGGTGCAATTCTGAAATTTTTAGCTTTTTCCTGCTAATCCTAGCATGATAAAGAAGATTCAAAGAGAGTGAGATGCCAGCTCCTTTCATTCAGTCAGTAGCTTCAAACATTTCTGGTATATGAAAAACATGTTTTTCAATGGCAAAAATCAATGAATATTGTAAATGCACAAACAGTAATATCTCCACATTGCACGGTGCAATTCTGAAATTTTTTGCTTTTTCCTGTTAATCCTAGCATGATAAAGAAGATTCAAAGAGAGTGAGATGCCAGCTCCTTTCATTCAGTCAGTAGCTTCAAACATTTCTGGTATATGAAAAACATGTTTTTCAATGGCAAAAATCAATGAATATTGTAAATGCACAAACAGTAATATCTCCACATTGCACGGTGCAATTCTGAAATTTTTAGCTTTTTCCTGTTAATCCTAGCATGATAAAGAAGATTCAAAGAGAGTGAGATGCCAGCTCCTTTCATTCAGTCAGTAGCTTCAAACATTTCTGGACGTTTTTCAATGGCAAAAATCAATGAATATTGTAAATGCACAAACAGTAATATCTCCACATTGCAAGGTGCAATTCTGAAATTTTTTGCTTTTTCCTGCTAATCCTAGCATGATAAAGAAGATTCAAAGAGAGTGAGATGCCAGCTCCTTTCATTCAGTCAGTAGCTTCAAACATTTCTGGTATATGAAAAACATGTTTTTCAATGGCAAAAATCAATGAATATTGTAAATGCACAAACAGTAATATCTCCACATTGCACGGTGCAATTCTGAAATTTTTAGCTTTTTCCTGTTAATCCTAGCATGATAAAGAAGATTCAAAGAGAGTGAGATGCCAGCTCCTTTCATTCAGTCAGTAGCTTCAAACATTTCTGGTATATGAAAAACATGTTTTTCAATGGCAAAAATCAATGAATATTGTAAATGCACAAACAGTAATATCTCCACATTGCAAGGTGCAATTCTGAAATTTTTAGCTTTTTCCTGTTAATCCTAGCATGATAAAGAAGATTCAAAGAGAGTGAGATGCCAGCTCCTTTCATTCAGTCAGTAGCTTCAAACATTTCTGGTATATGAAAAACATGTTTTTCAATGGCAAAAATCAATGAATATTGTAAATGCACAAACAGTAATATCTCCACATTGCACGGTGCAATTCTGAAATTTTTTGCTTTTTCCTGCAAATCCTAGCATGATAAAGAAGATTCAAAGAGAGTGAGATGCCAGCTCCTTTCATTCAGTCAGTAGCTTCAAACATTTCTGGTATATGAAAAACATGTTTTTCAATGGCAAAAATCAATGAATATTGTAAATGCACAAACAGTAATATCTCCACATTGCACGGTGCAATTCTGAAATTTTTTGCTTTTTCCTGTTAATCCTAGCATGATAAAGAAGATTCAAAGAGAGTGAGATGCCAGCTCCTTTCATTCAGTCAGTAGCTTCAAACATTTCTGGTATATGAAAAACATGTTTTTCAATGGCAAAAATCAATGAATATTGTAAATGCACAAACAGTAATATCTCCACATTGCACGGTGCAATTCTGAAATTTTTAGCTTTTTCCTGTTAATCCTAGCATGATAAAGAAGATTCAAAGAGAGTGAGATGCCAGCTCCTTTCATTCAGTCAGTAGCTTCAAACATTTCTGGACGTTTTTCAATGGCAAAAATCAATGAATATTGTAAATGCACAAACAGTAATATCTCCACATTGCAAGGTGCAATTCTGAAATTTTTTGCTTTTTCCTGCTAATCCTAGCATGATAAAGAAGATTCAAAGAGAGTGAGATGCCAGCTCCTTTCATTCAGTCAGTAGCTTCAAACATTTCTGGTATATGAAAAACATGTTTTTCAATGGCAAAAATCAATGAATATTGTAAATGCACAAACAGTAATATCTCCACATTGCAAGGTGCAATTCTGAAATTTTTAGCTTTTTCCTGTTAATCCTAGCATGATAAAGAAGATTCAAAGAGAGTGAGATGCCAGCTCCTTTCATTCAGTCAGTAGCTTCAAACATTTCTGGTATATGAAAAACATGTTTTTCAATGGCAAAAATCAATGAATATTGTAAATGCACAAACAGTAATATCTCCACATTGCAAGGTGCAATTCTGAAATTTTTAGCTTTTTCCTGTTAATCCTAGCATGATAAAGAAGATTCAAAGAGAGTGAGATGCCAGCTCCTTTCATTCAGTCAGTAGCTTCAAACATTTCTGGTATATGAAAAACATGTTTTTCAATGGCAAAAATCAATGAATATTGTAAATGCACAAACAGTAATATCTCCACATTGCACGGTGCAATTCTGAAATTTTTTGCTTTTTCCTGCAAATCCTAGCATGATAAAGAAGATTCAAAGAGAGTGAGATGTCAGCTCCTTTCATTCAGTCAGTAGCTTCAAACATTTCTGGACGTTTTTCAATGGCAAAAATCAATGAATATTGTAAATGCACAAACAGTAATATCTCCACATTGCAAGGTGCAATTCTGAAATTTTTTGCTTTTTCCTGCTAATCCTAGCATGATAAAGAAGATTCAAAGAGAGTGAGATGCCAGCTCCTTTCATTCAGTCAGTAGCTTCAAACATTTCTGGTATATGAAAAACATGTTTTTCAATGGCAAAAATCAATGAATATTGTAAATGCACAAACAGTAATATCTCCACATTGCACGGTGCAATTCTGAAATTTTTAGCTTTTTCCTGTTAATCCTAGCATGATAAAGAAGATTCAAAGAGAGTGAGATGCCAGCTCCTTTCATTCAGTCAGTAGCTTCAAACATTTCTGGTATATGAAAAACATGTTTTTCAATGGCAAAAATCAATGAATATTGTAAATGCACAAACAGTAATATCTCCACATTGCACGGTGCAATTCTGAAATTTTTTGCTTTTTCCTGCTAATCCTAGCATGATAAAGAAGATTCAAAGAGAGTGAGATGCCAGCTCCTTTCATTCAGTCAGTAGCTTCAAACATTTCTGGACGTTTTTCAATGGCAAAAATCAATGAATATTGTAAATGCACAAACAGTAATATCTCCACATTGCACGGTGCAATTCTGAAATTTTTTGCTTTTTCCTGCTAATCCTAGCATGATAAAGAAGATTCAAAGAGAGTGAGATGCCAGCTCCTTTCATTCAGTCAGTAGCTTCAAACATTTCTGGTATATGAAAAACATGTTTTTCAATGGCAAAAATCAATGAATATTGTAAATGCACAAACAGTAATATCTCCACATTGCACGGTGCAATTCTGAAATTTTTAGCTTTTTCCTGTTAATCCTAGCATGATAAAGAAGATTCAAAGAGAGTGAGATGCCAGCTCCTTTCATTCAGTCAGTAGCTTCAAACATTTCTGGTATATGAAAAACATGTTTTTCAATGGCAAAAATCAATGAATATTGTAAATGCACAAACAGTAATATCTCCACATTGCAAGGTGCAATTCTGAAATTTTTAGCTTTTTCCTGTTAATCCTAGCATGATAAAGAAGATTCAAAGAGAGTGAGATGCCAGCTCCTTTCATTCAGTCAGTAGCTTCAAACATTTCTGGTATATGAAAAACATGTTTTTCAATGGCAAAAATCAATGAATATTGTAAATGCACAAACAGTAATATCTCCACATTGCAAGGTGCAATTCTGAAATTTTTAGCTTTTTCCTGTTAATCCTAGCATGATAAAGAAGATTCAAAGAGAGTGAGATGCCAGCTCCTTTCATTCAGTCAGTAGCTTCAAACATTTCTGGACGTTTTTCAATGGCAAAAATCAATGAATATTGTAAATGCACAAACAGTAATATCTCCACATTGCAAGGTGCAATTCTGAAATTTTTAGCTTTTTCCTGCTAATCCTAGCATGATAAAGAAGATTCAAAGAGAGTGAGATGCCAGCTCCTTTCATTCAGTCAGTAGCTTCAAACATTTCTGGTATATGAAAAACATGTTTTTCAATGGCAAAAATCAATGAATATTGTAAATGCACAAACAGTAATATCTCCACATTGCAAGGTGCAATTCTGAAATTTTTAGCTTTTTCCTGTTAATCCTAGCATGATAAAGAAGATTCAAAGAGAGTGAGATGCCAGCTCCTTTCATTCAGTCAGTAGCTTCAAACATTTCTGGTATATGAAAAACATGTTTTTCAATGGCAAAAATCAATGAATATTGTAAATGCACAAACAGTAATATCTCCACATTGCAAGGTGCAATTCTGAAATTTTTAGCTTTTTCCTGTTAATCCTAGCATGATAAAGAAGATTCAAAGAGAGTGAGATGCCAGCTCCTTTCATTCAGTCAGTAGCTTCAAACATTTCTGGACGTTTTTCAATGGCAAAAATCAATGAATATTGTAAATGCACAAACAGTAATATCTCCACATTGCACGGTGCAATTCTGAAATTTTTAGCTTTTTCCTGCTAATCCTAGCATGATAAAGAAGATTCAAAGAGAGTGAGATGCCAGCTCCTTTCATTCAGTCAGTAGCTTCAAACATTTCTGGTATATGAAAAACATGTTTTTCAATGGCAAAAATCAATGAATATTGTAAATGCACAAACAGTAATATCTCCACATTGCACGGTGCAATTCTGAAATTTTTAGCTTTTTCCTGTTAATCCTAGCATGATAAAGAAGATTCAAAGAGAGTGAGATGCCAGCTCCTTTCATTCAGTCAGTAGCTTCAAACATTTCTGGTATATGAAAAACATGTTTTTCAATGGCAAAAATCAATGAATATTGTAAATGCACAAACAGTAATATCTCCACATTGCACAGTGCAATTCTGAAATTTTTAGCTTTTTCCTGTTAATCCTAGCATGATAAAGAAGATTCAAAGAGAGTGAGATGCCAGCTCCTTTCATTCAGTCAGTAGCTTCAAACATTTCTGGTATATGAAAAACATGTTTTTCAATGGCAAAAATCAATGAATATTGTAAATGCACAAACAGTAATATCTCCACATTGCAAGGTGCAATTCTGAAATTTTTTGCTTTTTCCTGCTAATCCTAGCATGATAAAGAAGATTCAAAGAGAGTGAGATGCCAGCTCCTTTCATTCAGTCAGTAGCTTCAAACATTTCTGGATGTTTTTCAATGGCAAAAATCAATGAATATTGTAAATGCAGAAACAGTAATATCTCCACATTGCAAGGTGCAATTCTGAAATTTTTAGCTTTTTCCTGCTAATCCTAGCATGATAAAGAAGATTCAAAGAGAGTGAGATGCCAGCTCCTTTCACTCAGTCAGTAGCTTCAAACATTTCTGGTATATGAAAAACATGTTTTTCAATGGCAAAAATCAATGAATATTGTAAATGCACAAACAGTAATATCTCCACATTGCACGGTGCAATTCTGAAATTTTTAGCTTTTTCCTGTTAATCCTAGCATGATAAAGAAGATTCAAAGAGAGTGAGATGCCAGCTCCTTTCATTCAGTCAGTAGCTTCAAACATTTCTGGTATATGAAAAACATGTTTTTCAATGGCAAAAATCAATGAATATTGTAAATGCACAAACAGTAATATCTCCACATTGCACGGTGCAATTCTGAAATTTTTTGCTTTTTCCTGCTAATCCTAGCATGATAAAGAAGATTCAAAGAGAGTGAGATGCCAGCTCCTTTCATTCAGTCAGTAGCTTCAAACATTTCTGGACGTTTTTCAATGGCAAAAATCAATGAATATTGTAAATGCACAAACAGTAATATCTCCACATTGCAAGGTGCAATTCTGAAATTTTTTGCTTTTTCCTGCTAATCCTAGCATGATAAAGAAGATTCAAAGAGAGTGAGATGCCAGCTCCTTTCATTCAGTCAGTAGCTTCAAACATTTCTGGTATATGAAAAACATGTTTTTCAATGGCAAAAATCAATGAATATTGTAAATGCACAAACAGTAATATCTCCACATTGCACGGTGCAATTCTGAAATTTTTAGCTTTTTCCTGTTAATCCTAGCATGATAAAGAAGATTCAAAGAGAGTGAGATGCCAGCTCCTTTCATTCAGTCAGTAGCTTCAAACATTTCTGGTATATGAAAAACATGTTTTTCAATGGCAAAAATCAATGAATATTGTAAATGCACAAACAGTAATATCTCCACATTGCACGGTGCAATTCTGAAATTTTTTGCTTTTTCCTGCTAATCCTAGCATGATAAAGAAGATTCAAAGAGAGTGAGATGCCAGCTCCTTTCATTCAGTCAGTAGCTTCAAACATTTCTGGACGTTTTTCAATGGCAAAAATCAATGAATATTGTAAATGCACAAACAGTAATATCTCCACATTGCACGGTGCAATTCTGAAATTTTTTGCTTTTTCCTGCTAATCCTAGCATGATAAAGAAGATTCAAAGAGAGTGAGATGCCAGCTCCTTTCATTCAGTCAGTAGCTTCAAACATTTCTGGTATATGAAAAACATGTTTTTCAATGGCAAAAATCAATGAATATTGTAAATGCACAAACAGTAATATCTCCACATTGCACGGTGCAATTCTGAAATTTTTAGCTTTTTCCTGTTAATCCTAGCATGATAAAGAAGATTCAAAGAGAGTGAGATGCCAGCTCCTTTCATTCAGTCAGTAGCTTCAAACATTTCTGGTATATGAAAAACATGTTTTTCAATGGCAAAAATCAATGAATATTGTAAATGCACAAACAGTAATATCTCC
Organism: Phyllobates terribilis; assembly: GCF_046119375.1. Classification (NCBI taxonomy): domain Eukaryota; kingdom Metazoa; phylum Chordata; class Amphibia; order Anura; family Dendrobatidae; genus Phyllobates; species Phyllobates terribilis. Next base: position 122,800 of record NW_027364336.1, read on the forward strand.
ACATTGCAAGGTGCAATTCTGAAATTTTTAGCTTTTTCCTGTTAATCCTAGCATGATAAAGAAGATTCAAAGAGAGTGAGATGCCAGCTCCTTTCATTCAGTCAGTAGCTTCAAACATTTCTGGTATATGAAAAACATGTTTTTCAATGGCAAAAATCAATGAATATTGTAAATGCACAAACAGTAATATCTCCACATTGCAAGGTGCAATTCTGAAATTTTTAGCTTTTTCCTGTTAATCCTAGCATGATAAAGAAGATTCAAAGAGAGTGAGATGCCAGCTCCTTTCATTCAGTCAGTAGCTTCAAACATTTCTGGACGTTTTTCAATGGCAAAAATCAATGAATATTGTAAATGCACAAACAGTAATATCTCCACATTGCAAGGTGCAATTCTGAAATTTTTAGCTTTTTCCTGCTAATCCTAGCATGATAAAGAAGATTCAAAGAGAGTGAGATGCCAGCTCCTTTCATTCAGTCAGTAGCTTCAAACATTTCTGGTATATGAAAAACATGTTTTTCAATGGCAAAAATCAATGAATATTGTAAATGCACAAACAGTAATATCTCCACATTGCAAGGTGCAATTCTGAAATTTTTAGCTTTTTCCTGTTAATCCTAGCATGATAAAGAAGATTCAAAGAGAGTGAGATGCCAGCTCCTTTCATTCAGTCAGTAGCTTCAAACATTTCTGGTATATGAAAAACATGTTTTTCAATGGCAAAAATCAATGAATATTGTAAATGCACAAACAGTAATATCTCCACATTGCACGGTGCAATTCTGAAATTTTTTGCTTTTTCCTGCTAATCCTAGCATGATAAAGAAGATTCAAAGAGAGTGAGATGCCAGCTCCTTTCATTCAGTCAGTAGCTTCAAACATTTCTGGACGTTTTTCAATGGCAAAAATCAATGAATATTGTAAATGCACAAACAGTAATATCTCCACATTGCAAGGTGCAATTCTGAAATTTTTTGCTTTTTCCTGCTAATCCTAGCATGATAAAGAAGATTCAAAGAGAGTGAGATGCCAGCTCCTTTCATTCAGTCAGTAGCTTCAAACATTTCTGGTATATGAAAAACATGTTTTTCAATGGCAAAAATCAATGAATATTGTAAATGCACAAACAGTAATATCTCCACATTGCACGGTGCAATTCTGAAATTTTTAGCTTTTTCCTGTTAATCCTAGCATGATAAAGAAGATTCAAAGAGAGTGAGATGCCAGCTCCTTTCATTCAGTCAGTAGCTTCAAACATTTCTGGTATATGAAAAACATGTTTTTCAATGGCAAAAATCAATGAATATTGTAAATGCACAAACAGTAATATCTCCACATTGCACGGTGCAATTCTGAAATTTTTTGCTTTTTCCTGCTAATCCTAGCATGATAAAGAAGATTCAAAGAGAGTGAGATGCCAGCTCCTTTCATTCAGTCAGTAGCTTCAAACATTTCTGGACGTTTTTCAATGGCAAAAATCAATGAATATTGTAAATGCACAAACAGTAATATCTCCACATTGCACGGTGCAATTCTGAAATTTTTTGCTTTTTCCTGCTAATCCTAGCATGATAAAGAAGATTCAAAGAGAGTGAGATGCCAGCTCCTTTCATTCAGTCAGTAGCTTCAAACATTTCTGGTATATGAAAAACATGTTTTTCAATGGCAAAAATCAATGAATATTGTAAATGCACAAACAGTAATATCTCCACATTGCACGGTGCAATTCTGAAATTTTTAGCTTTTTCCTGTTAATCCTAGCATGATAAAGAAGATTCAAAGAGAGTGAGATGCCAGCTCCTTTCATTCAGTCAGTAGCTTCAAACATTTCTGGTATATGAAAAACATGTTTTTCAATGGCAAAAATCAATGAATATTGTAAATGCACAAACAGTAATATCTCCAAATTGCAAGGTGCAATTCTGAAATTTTTAGCTTTTTCCTGTTAATCCTAGCATGATAAAGAAGATTCAAAGAGAGTGAGATGCCAGCTCCTTTCATTCAGTCAGTAGCTTCAAACATTTCTGGTATATGAAAAACATGTTTTTCAATGGCAAAAATCAATGAATATTGTAAATGCACAAACAGTAATATCTCCACATTGCAAGGTGCAATTCTGAAATTTTTAGCTTTTTCCTGTTAATCCTAGCATGATAAAGAAGATTCAAAGAGAGTGAGATGCCAGCTCCTTTCATTCAGTCAGTAGCTTCAAACATTTCTGGACGTTTTTCAATGGCAAAAATCAATGAATATTGTAAATGCACAAACAGTAATATCTCCACATTGCAAGGTGCAATTCTGAAATTTTTAGCTTTTTCCTGCTAATCCTAGCATGATAAAGAAGATTCAAAGAGAGTGAGATGCCAGCTCCTTTCATTCAGTCAGTAGCTTCAAACATTTCTGGTATATGAAAAACATGTTTTTCAATGGCAAAAATCAATGAATATTGTAAATGCACAAACAGTAATATCTCCACATTGCAAGGTGCAATTCTGAAATTTTTAGCTTTTTCCTGTTAATCCTAGCATGATAAAGAAGATTCAAAGAGAGTGAGATGCCAGCTCCTTTCATTCAGTCAGTAGCTTCAAACATTTCTGGTATATGAAAAACATGTTTTTCAATGGCAAAAATCAATGAATATTGTAAATGCACAAACAGTAATATCTCCACATTGCAAGGTGCAATTCTGAAATTTTTAGCTTTTTCCTGTTAATCCTAGCATGATAAAGAAGATTCAAAGAGAGTGAGATGCCAGCTCCTTTCATTCAGTCAGTAGCTTCAAACATTTCTGGACGTTTTTCAATGGCAAAAATCAATGAATATTGTAAATGCACAAACAGTAATATCTCCACATTGCACGGTGCAATTCTGAAATTTTTAGCTTTTTCCTGCTAATCCTAGCATGATAAAGAAGATTCAAAGAGAGTGAGATGCCAGCTCCTTTCATTCAGTCAGTAGCTTCAAACATTTCTGGTATATGAAAAACATGTTTTTCAATGGCAAAAATCAGTGAATATTGTAAATGCACAAACAGTAATATCTCCACATTGCACGGTGCAATTCTGAAATTTTTAGCTTTTTCCTGTTAATCCTAGCATGATAAAGAAGATTCAAAGAGAGTGAGATGCCAGCTCCTTTCATTCAGTCAGTAGCTTCAAACATTTCTGGTATATGAAAAACATGTTTTTCAATGGCAAAAATCAATGAATATTGTAAATGCACAAACAGTAATATCTCCACATTGCACGGTGCAATTCTGAAATTTTTAGCTTTTTCCTGTTAATCCTAGCATGATAAAGAAGATTCAAAGAGAGTGAGATGCCAGCTCCTTTCATTCAGTCAGTAGCTTCAAACATTTCTGGTATATGAAAAACATGTTTTTCAATGGCAAAAAACAATGAATATTGTAAATGCACAAACAGTAATATCTCCACATTGCAAGGTGCAATTCTGAAATTTTTTGCTTTTTCCTGCTAATCCTAGCATGATAAAGAAGATTCAAAGAGAGTGAGATGCCAGCTCCTTTCATTCAGTCAGTAGCTTCAAACATTTCTGGTATATGAAAAACATGTTTTTCAATGGCAAAAATCAATGAATATTGTAAATGCACAAACAGTAATATCTCCACATTGCATGGTGCAATTCTGAAATTTTTAGCTTTTTCCTGTTAATCCTAGCATGATAAAGAAGATTCAAAGAGAGTGAGATGCCAGCTCCTTTCATTCAGTCAGTAGCTTCAAACATTTCTGGTATATGAAAAACATGTTTTTCAATGGCAAAAATCAATGAATATTGTAAATGCACAAACAGTAATATCTCCACATTGCACGGTGCAATTCTGAAATTTTTAGCTTTTTCCTGTTAATCCTAGCATGATAAAGAAGATTCAAAGAGAGTGAGATGCCAGCTCCTTTCATTCAGTCAGTAGCTTCAAACATTTCTGGTATATGAAAAACATGTTTTTCAATGGCAAAAATCAATGAATATTGTAAATGCACAAACAGTAATATCTCCACATTGCAAGGTGCAATTCTGAAATTTTTTGCTTTTTCCTGTTAATCATAGCATGATAAAGAAGATTCAAAGAGAGTGAGATGCCAGCTCCTTTCATTCAGTCAGTAGCTTCAAACATTTCTGGACGTTTTTCAATGGCAAAAATCAATGAATATTGTAAATGCACAAACAGTAATATCTCCACATTGCAAGGTGCAATTCTGAAATTTTTTGCTTTTTCCTGTTAATCCTAGCATGATAAAGAAGATTCAAAGAGAGTGAGATGCCAGCTCCTTTCATTCAGTCAGTAGCTTCAAACATTTCTGGTATATGAAAAACATGTTTTTCAATGGCAAAAATCAATGAATATTGTAAATGCACAAACAGTAATATCTCCACATTGCACGGTGCAATTCTGAAATTTTTTGCTTTTTCCTGCTAATCCTAGCATGATAAAGAAGATTCAAAGAGAGTGAGATGCCAGCTCCTTTCATTCAGTCAGTAGCTTCAAACATTTCTGGTATATGAAAAACATGTTTTTCAATGGCAAAAATCAATGAATATTGTAAATGCACAAACAGTAATATCTCCACATTGCAAGGTGCAATTCTGAAATTTTTAGCTTTTTCCTGTTAATCCTAGCATGATAAAGAAGATTCAAAGAGAGTGAGATGCCAGCTCCTTTCATTCAGTCAGTAGCTTCAAACATTTCTGGACGTTTTTCAATGGCAAAAATCAATGAATATTGTAAATGCACAAACAGTAATATCTCCACATTGCAAGGTGCAATTCTGAAATTTTTAGCTTTTTCCTGTTAATCCTAGCATGATAAAGAAGATTCAAAGAGAGTGAGATGCCAGCTCCTTTCATTCAGTCAGTAGCTTCAAACATTTCTGGACGTTTTTCAATGGCAAAAATCAATGAATATTGTAAATGCACAAACAGTAATATCTCCACATTGCAAGGTGCAATTCTGAAATTTTTAGCTTTTTCCTGTTAATCCTAGCATGATAAAGAAGATTCAAAGAGAGTGAGATGCCAGCTCCTTTCATTCAGTCAGTAGCTTCAAACATTTCTGGTATATGAAAAACATGTTTTTCAATGGCAAAAATCAATGAATATTGTAAATGCACAAACAGTAATATCTCCACATTGCACGGTGCAATTCTGAAATTTTTAGCTTTTTCCTGTTAATCCTAGCATGATAAAGAAGATTCAAAGAGAGTGAGATGCCAGCTCCTTTCATTCAGTCAGTAGCTTCAAACATTTCTGGACGTTTTTCAATGGCAAAAATCAATGAATATTGTAAATGCACAAACAGTAATATCTCCACATTGCACGGTGCAATTCTGAAATTTTTAGCTTTTTCCTGTTAATCCTAGCATGATAAAGAAGATTCAAAGAGAGTGAGATGCCAGCTCCTTTCATTCAGTCAGTAGCTTCAAACATTTCTGGTATATGAAAAACATGTTTTTCAATGGCAAAAATCAATGAATATTGTAAATGCACAAACAGTAATATCTCCACATTGCACGGTGCAATTCTGAAATTTTTTGCTTTTTCCTGTTAATCCTAGCATGATAAAGAAGATTCAAAGAGAGTGAGATGCCAGCTCCTTTCATTCAGTCAGTAGCTTCAAACATTTTTGGTATATGAAAAACATGTTTTTCAATGGCAAAAATCAATGAATATTGTAAATGCACAAACAGTAATATCTCCACATTGCACGGTGCAATTCTGAAATTTTTTGCTTTTTCCTGCTAATCCTAGCATGATAAAGAAGATTCAAAGAGAGTGAGATGCCAGCTCCTTTCATTCAGTCAGTAGCTTCAAATATTTCTGGACGTTTTTCAATGGCAAAAATCAATGAATATTGTAAATGCACAAACAGTAATATCTCCACATTGCACGGTGCAATTCTGAAATTTTTAGCTTTTTCCTGTTAATCCTAGCATGATAAAGAAGATTCAAAGAGAGTGAGATGCCAGCTCCTTTCATTCAGTCAGTAGCTTCAAACATTTCTGGTATATGAAAAACATGTTTTTCAATGGCAAAAATCAATGAATATTGTAAATGCACAAACAGTAATATCTCCACATTGCACGGTGCAATTCTGAAATTTTTAGCTTTTTCCTGTTAATCCTAGCATGATAAAGAAGATTCAAAGAGAGTGAGATGCCAGCTCCTTTCATTCAGTCAGTAGCTTCAAACATTTCTGGTATATGAAAAACATGTTTTTCAATGGCAAAAATCAATGAATATTGTAAATGCACAAACAGTAATATCTCCACATTGCAAGGTGCAATTCTGAAATTTTTAGCTTTTTCCTGTTAATCCTAGCATGATAAAGAAGATTCAAAGAGAGTGAGATGCCAGCTCCTTTCATTCAGTCAGTAGCTTCAAACATTTCTGGTATATGAAAAACATGTTTTTCAATGGCAAAAATCAATGAATATTGTAAATGCACAAACAGTAATATCTCCACATTGCAAGGTGCAATTCTGAAATTTTTAGCTTTTTCCTGTTAATCCTAGCATGATAAAGAAGATTCAAAGAGAGTGAGATGCCAGCTCCTTTCATTCAGTCAGTAGCTTCAAACATTTCTGGACGTTTTTCAATGGCAAAAATCAATGAATATTGTAAATGCACAAACAGTAATATCTCCACATTGCAAGGTGCAATTCTGAAATTTTTAGCTTTTTCCTGTTAATCCTAGCATGATAAAGAAGATTCAAAGAGAGTGAGATGCCAGCTCCTTTCATTCAGTCAGTAGCTTCAAACATTTCTGGTATATGAAAAACATGTTTTTCAATGGCAAAAATCAATGAATATTGTAAATGCACAAACAGTAATATCTCCACATTGCACGGTGCAATTCTGAAATTTTTAGCTTTTTCCTGTTAATCCTAGCATGATAAAGAAGATTCAAAGAGAGTGAGATGCCAGCTCCTTTCATTCAGTCAGTAGCTTCAAACATTTCTGGTATATGAAAAACATGTTTTTCAATGGCAAAAATCAATGAATATTGTAAATGCACAAACAGTAATATCTCCACATTGCACGGTGCAATTCTGAAATTTTTAGCTTTTTCCTGTTAATCCTAGCATGATAAAGAAGATTCAAAGAGAGTGAGATGCCAGCTCCTTTCATTCAGTCAGTAGCTTCAAACATTTCTGGTATATGAAAAACATGTTTTTCAATGGCAAAAATCAATGAATATTGTAAATGCACAAACAGTAATATCTCCACATTGCACGGTGCAATTCTGAAATTTTTAGCTTTTTCCTGTTAATCCTAGCATGATAAAGAAGATTCAAAGAGAGTGAGATGCCAGCTCCTTTCATTCAGTCAGTAGCTTCAAACATTTCTGGACGTTTTTCAATGGCAAAAATCAATGAATATTGTAAATGCACAAACAGTAATATCTCCACATTGCAAGGTGCAATTCTGAAATTTTTAGCTTTTTCCTGTTAATCCTAGCATGATAAAGAAGATTCAAAGAGAGTGAGATGCCAGCTCCTTTCATTCAGTCAGTAGCTTCAAACATTTCTGGTATATGAAAAACATGTTTTTCAATGGCAAAAATCAATGAATATTGTAAATGCACAAACAGTAATATCTCCACATTGCAAGGTGCAATTCTGAAATTTTTAGCTTTTTCCTGTTAATCCTAGCATGATAAAGAAGATTCAAAGAGAGTGAGATGCCAGCTCCTTTCATTCAGTCAGTAGCTTCAAACATTTCTGGTATATGAAAAACATGTTTTTCAATGGCAAAAATCAATGAATATTGTAAATGCACAAACAGTAATATCTCCACATTGCAAGGTGCAATTCTGAAATTTTTAGCTTTTTCCTGTTAATCCTAGCATGATAAAGAAGATTCAAAGAGAGTGAGATGCCAGCTCCTTTCATTCAGTCAGTAGCTTCAAACATTTCTGGTATATGAAAAACATGTTTTTCAATGGCAAAAATCAATGAATATTGTAAATGCACAAACAGTAATATCTCCACATTGCAAGGTGCAATTCTGAAATTTTTAGCTTTTTCCTGTTAATCCTAGCATGATAAAGAAGATTCAAAGAGAGTGAGATGCCAGCTCCTTTCATTCAGTCAGTAGCTTCAAACATTTCTGGACGTTTTTCAATGGCAAAAATCAATGAATATTGTAAATGCACAAACAGTAATATCTCCACATTGCAAGGTGCAATTCTGAAATTTTTAGCTTTTTCCTGTTAATCCTAGCATGATAAAGAAGATTCAAAGAGAGTGAGATGCCAGCTCCTTTCATTCAGTCAGTAGCTTCAAACATTTCTGGTATATGAAAAACATGTTTTTCAATGGCAAAAATCAATGAATATTGTAAATGCACAAACAGTAATATCTCCACATTGCACGGTGCAATTCTGAAATTTTTAGCTTTTTCCTGTTAATCCTAGCATGATAAAGAAGATTCAAAGAGAGTGAGATGCCAGCTCCTTTCATTCAGTCAGTAGCTTCAAACATTTCTGGTATATGAAAAACATGTTTTTCAATGGCAAAAATCAATGAATATTGTAAATGCACAAACAGTAATATCTCCACATTGCACGGTGCAATTCTGAAATTTTTAGCTTTTTCCTGTTAATCCTAGCATGATAAAGAAGATTCAAAGAGAGTGAGATGCCAGCTCCTTTCATTCAGTCAGTAGCTTCAAACATTTCTGGTATATGAAAAACATGTTTTTCAATGGCAAAAATCAATGAATATTGTAAATGCACAAACAGTAATATCTCCACATTGCACGGTGCAATTCTGAAATTTTTAGCTTTTTCCTGTTAATCCTAGCATGATAAAGAAGATTCAAAGAGAGTGAGATGCCAGCTCCTTTCATTCAGTCAGTAGCTTCAAACATTTCTGGACGTTTTTCAATGGCAAAAATCAATGAATATTGTAAATGCACAAACAGTAATATCTCCACATTGCAAGGTGCAATTCTGAAATTTTTAGCTTTTTCCTGTTAATCCTAGCATGATAAAGAAGATTCAAAGAGAGTGAGATGCCAGCTCCTTTCATTCAGTCAGTAGCTTCAAACATTTCTGGTATATGAAAAACATGTTTTTCAATGGCAAAAATCAATGAATATTGTAAATGCACAAACAGTAATATCTCCACATTGCAAGGTGCAATTCTGAAATTTTTAGCTTTTTCCTGTTAATCCTAGCATGATAAAGAAGATTCAAAGAGAGTGAGATGCCAGCTCCTTTCATTCAGTCAGTAGCTTCAAACATTTCTGGTATATGAAAAACATGTTTTTCAATGGCAAAAATCAATGAATATTGTAAATGCACAAACAGTAATATCTCCACATTGCATGGTGCAATTCTGAAATTTTTAGCTTTTTCCTGTTAATCCTAGCATGATAAAGAAGATTCAAAGAGAGTGAGATGCCAGCTCCTTTCATTCAGTCAGTAGCTTCAAACATTTCTGGACGTTTTTCAATGGCAAAAATCAATGAATATTGTAAATGCACAAACAGTAATATCTCCACATTGCACGGTGCAATTCTGAAATTTTTAGCTTTTTCCTGCTAATCCTAGCATGATAAAGAAGATTCAAAGAGAGTGAGATGCCAGCTCCTTTCATTCAGTCAGTAGCTTCAAACATTTCTGGTATATGAAAAACATGTTTTTCAATGGCAAAAATCAATGAATATTGTAAATGCACAAACAGTAATATCTCCACATTGCAAGGTGCAATTCTGAAATTTTTAGCTTTTTCCTGCTAATCCTAGCATGATAAAGAAGATTCAAAGAGAGTGAGATGCCAGCTCCTTTCATTCAGTCAGTAGCTTCAAACATTTCTGGTATATGAAAAACATGTTTTTCAATGGCAAAAATCAATGAATATTGTAAATGCACAAACAGTAATATCTCCACATTGCACGGTGCAATTCTGAAATTTTTAGCTTTTTCCTGTTAATCCTAGCATGATAAAGAAGATTCAAAGAGAGTGAGATGCCAGCTCCTTTCATTCAGTCAGTAGCTTCAAACATTTCTGGTATATGAAAAACATGTTTTTCAATGGCAAAAATCAATGAATATTGTAAATGCACAAACAGTAATATCTGCACATTGCAAGGTGCAATTCTGAAATTTTTAGCTTTTTCCTGTTAATCCTAGCATGATAAAGAAGATTCAAAGAGAGTGAGATGCCAGCTCCTTTCATTCAGTCAGTAGCTTCAAACATTTCTGGTATATGAAAAACATGTTTTTCAATGGCAAAAATCAATGAATATTGTAAATGCACAAACAGTAATATCTCCACATTGCAAGGTGCAATTCTGAAATTTTTAGCTTTTTCCTGTTAATCCTAGCATGATAAAGAAGATTCAAAGAGAGTGAGATGCCAGCTCCTTTCATTCAGTCAGTAGCTTCAAACATTTCTGGTATATGAAAAACATGTTTTTCAATGGCAAAAATCAATGAATATTGTAAATGCACAAACAGTAATATCTCCACATTGCAAGGTGCAATTCTGAAATTTTTAGCTTTTTCCTGTTAATCCTAGCATGATAAAGAAGATTCAAAGAGAGTGAGATGCCAGCTCCTTTCATTCAGTCAGTAGCTTCAAACATTTCTGGACGTTTTTCAATGGCAAAAATCAATGAATATTGTAAATGCACAAACAGTAATATCTCCACATTGCAAGGTGCAATTCTGAAATTTTTAGCTTTTTCCTGTTAATCCTAGCATGATAAAGAAGATTCAAAGAGAGTGAGATGCCAGCTCCTTTCATTCAGTCAGTAGCTTCAAACATTTCTGGTATATGAAAAACATGTTTTTCAATGGCAAAAATCAATGAATATTGTAAATGCACAAACAGTAATATCTCCACATTGCACGGTGCAATTCTGAAATTTTTAGCTTTTTCCTGTTAATCCTAGCATGATAAAGAAGATTCAAAGAGAGTGAGATGCCAGCTCCTTTCATTCAGTCAGTAGCTTCAAACATTTCTGGTATATGAAAAACATGTTTTTCAATGGCAAAAATCAATGAATATTGTAAATGCACAAACAGTAATATCTCCACATTGCACGGTGCAATTCTGAAATTTTTAGCTTTTTCCTGTTAATCCTAGCATGATAAAGAAGATTCAAAGAGAGTGAGATGCCAGCTCCTTTCATTCAGTCAGTAGCTTCAAACATTTCTGGTATATGAAAAACATGTTTTTCAATGGCAAAAATCAATGAATATTGTAAATGCACAAACAGTAATATCTCCACATTGCACGGTGCAATTCTGAAATTTTTAGCTTTTTCCTGTTAATCCTAGCATGATAAAGAAGATTCAAAGAGAGTGAGATGCCAGCTCCTTTCATTCAGTCAGTAGCTTCAAACATTTCTGGACGTTTTTCAATGGCAAAAATCAATGAATATTGTAAATGCACAAACAGTAATATCTCCACATTGCAAGGTGCAATTCTGAAATTTTTAGCTTTTTCCTGTTAATCCTAGCATGATAAAGAAGATTCAAAGAGAGTGAGATGCCAGCTCCTTTCATTCAGTCAGTAGCTTCAAACATTTCTGGTATATGAAAAACATGTTTTTCAATGGCAAAAATCAATGAATATTGTAAATGCACAAACAGTAATATCTCCACATTGCAAGGTGCAATTCTGAAATTTTTAGCTTTTTCCTGTTAATCCTAGCATGATAAAGAAGATTCAAAGAGAGTGAGATGCCAGCTCCTTTCATTCAGTCAGTAGCTTCAAACATTTCTGGTATATGAAAAACATGTTTTTCAATGGCAAAAATCAATGAATATTGTAAATGCACAAACAGTAATATCTCCACATTGCACGGTGCAATTCTGAAATTTTTAGCTTTTTCCTGTTAATCCTAGCATGATAAAGAAGATTCAAAGAGAGTGAGATGCCAGCTCCTTTCATTCAGTCAGTAGCTTCAAACATTTCTGGACGTTTTTCAATGGCAAAAATCAATGAATATTGTAAATGCACAAACAGTAATATCTCCACATTGCAAGGTGCAATTCTGAAATTTTTAGCTTTTTCCTGTTAATCCTAGCATGATAAAGAAGATTCAAAGAGAGTGAGATGCCAGCTCCTTTCATTCAGTCAGTAGCTTCAAACATTTCTGGTATATGAAAAACATGTTTTTCAATGGCAAAAATCAATGAATATTGTAAATGCACAAACAGTAATATCTCCACATTGCAAGGTGCAATTCTGAAATTTTTAGCTTTTTCCTGTTAATCCTAGCATGATAAAGAAGATTCAAAGAGAGTGAGATGCCAGCTCCTTTCATTCAGTCAGTAGCTTCAAACATTTCTGGTATATGAAAAACATGTTTTTCAATGGCAAAAATCAATGAATATTGTAAATGCACAAACAGTAATATCTCCACATTGCAAGGTGCAATTCTGAAATTTTTAGCTTTTTCCTGTTAATCCTAGCATGATAAAGAAGATTCAAAGAGAGTGAGATGCCAGCTCCTTTCATTCAGTCAGTAGCTTCAAACATTTCTGGACGTTTTTCAATGGCAAAAATCAATGAATATTGTAAATGCACAAACAGTAATATCTCCACATTGCAAGGTGCAATTCTGAAATTTTTAGCTTTTTCCTGTTAATCCTAGCATGATAAAGAAGATTCAAAGAGAGTGAGATGCCAGCTCCTTTCATTCAGTCAGTAGCTTCAAACATTTCTGGTATATGAAAAACATGTTTTTCAATGGCAAAAATCAATGAATATTGTAAATGCACAAACAGTAATATCTCCACATTGCACGGTGCAATTCTGAAATTTTTAGCTTTTTCCTGTTAATCCTAGCATGATAAAGAAGATTCAAAGAGAGTGAGATGCCAGCTCCTTTCATTCAGTCAGTAGCTTCAAACATTTCTGGTATATGAAAAACATGTTTTTCAATGGCAAAAATCAATGAATATTGTAAATGCACAAACAGTAATATCTCCACATTGCACGGTGCAATTCTGAAATTTTTAGCTTTTTCCTGTTAATCCTAGCATGATAAAGAAGATTCAAAGAGAGTGAGATGCCAGCTCCTTTCATTCAGTCAGTAGCTTCAAACATTTCTGGTATATGAAAAACATGTTTTTCAATGGCAAAAATCAATGAATATTGTAAATGCACAAACAGTAATATCTCCACATTGCACGGTGCAATTCTGAAATTTTTAGCTTTTTCCTGTTAATCCTAGCATGATAAAGAAGATTCAAAGAGAGTGAGATGCCAGCTCCTTTCATTCAGTCAGTAGCTTCAAACATTTCTGGACGTTTTTCAATGGCAAAAATCAATGAATATTGTAAATGCACAAACAGTAATATCTCCACATTGCAAGGTGCAATTCTGAAATTTTTAGCTTTTTCCTGTTAATCCTAGCATGATAAAGAAGATTCAAAGAGAGTGAGATGCCAGCTCCTTTCATTCAGTCAGTAGCTTCAAACATTTCTGGTATATGAAAAACATGTTTTTCAATGGCAAAAATCAATGAATATTGTAAATGCACAAACAGTAATATCTCCACATTGCAAGGTGCAATTCTGAAATTTTTAGCTTTTTCCTGTTAATCCTAGCATGATAAAGAAGATTCAAAGAGAGTGAGATGCCAGCTCCTTTCATTCAGTCAGTAGCTTCAAACATTTCTGGTATATGAAAAACATGTTTTTCAATGGCAAAAATCAATGAATATTGTAAATGCACAAACAGTAATATCTCCACATTGCAAGGTGCAATTCTGAAATTTTTAGCTTTTTCCTGTTAATCCTAGCATGATAAAGAAGATTCAAAGAGAGTGAGATGCCAGCTCCTTTCATTCAGTCAGTAGCTTCAAACATTTCTGGTATATGAAAAACATGTTTTTCAATGGCAAAAATCAATGAATATTGTAAATGCACAAACAGTAATATCTCCACATTGCAAGGTGCAATTCTGAAATTTTTAGCTTTTTCCTGTTAATCCTAGCATGATAAAGAAGATTCAAAGAGAGTGAGATGCCAGCTCCTTTCATTCAGTCAGTAGCTTCAAACATTTCTGGACGTTTTTCAATGGCAAAAATCAATGAATATTGTAAATGCACAAACAGTAATATCTCCACATTGCAAGGTGCAATTCTGAAATTTTTAGCTTTTTCCTGTTAATCCTAGCATGATAAAGAAGATTCAAAGAGAGTGAGATGCCAGCTCCTTTCATTCAGTCAGTAGCTTCAAACATTTCTGGTATATGAAAAACATGTTTTTCAATGGCAAAAATCAATGAATATTGTAAATGCACAAACAGTAATATCTCCACATTGCACGGTGCAATTCTGAAATTTTTAGCTTTTTCCTGTTAATCCTAGCATGATAAAGAAGATTCAAAGAGAGTGAGATGCCAGCTCCTTTCATTCAGTCAGTAGCTTCAAACATTTCTGGTATATGAAAAACATGTTTTTCAATGGCAAAAATCAATGAATATTGTAAATGCACAAACAGTAATATCTCCACATTGCACGGTGCAATTCTGAAATTTTTAGCTTTTTCCTGTTAATCCTAGCATGATAAAGAAGATTCAAAGAGAGTGAGATGCCAGCTCCTTTCATTCAGTCAGTAGCTTCAAACATTTCTGGTATATGAAAAACATGTTTTTCAATGGCAAAAATCAATGAATATTGTAAATGCACAAACAGTAATATCTCCACATTGCACGGTGCAATTCTGAAATTTTTAGCTTTTTCCTGTTAATCCTAGCATGATAAAGAAGATTCAAAGAGAGTGAGATGCCAGCTCCTTTCATTCAGTCAGTAGCTTCAAACATTTCTGGACGTTTTTCAATGGCAAAAATCAATGAATATTGTAAATGCACAAACAGTAATATCTCCACATTGCAAGGTGCAATTCTGAAATTTTTAGCTTTTTCCTGTTAATCCTAGCATGATAAAGAAGATTCAAAGAGAGTGAGATGCCAGCTCCTTTCATTCAGTCAGTAGCTTCAAACATTTCTGGTATATGAAAAACATGTTTTTCAATGGCAAAAATCAATGAATATTGTAAATGCACAAACAGTAATATCTCCACATTGCAAGGTGCAATTCTGAAATTTTTAGCTTTTTCCTGTTAATCCTAGCATGATAAAGAAGATTCAAAGAGAGTGAGATGCCAGCTCCTTTCATTCAGTCAGTAGCTTCAAACATTTCTGGTATATGAAAAACATGTTTTTCAATGGCAAAAATCAATGAATATTGTAAATGCACAAACAGTAATATCTCCACATTGCATGGTGCAATTCTGAAATTTTTAGCTTTTTCCTGTTAATCCTAGCATGATAAAGAAGATTCAAAGAGAGTGAGATGCCAGCTCCTTTCATTCAGTCAGTAGCTTCAAACATTTCTGGACGTTTTTCAATGGCAAAAATCAATGAATATTGTAAATGCACAAACAGTAATATCTCCACATTGCACGGTGCAATTCTGAAATTTTTAGCTTTTTCCTGCTAATCCTAGCATGATAAAGAAGATTCAAAGAGAGTGAGATGCCAGCTCCTTTCATTCAGTCAGTAGCTTCAAACATTTCTGGTATATGAAAAACATGTTTTTCAATGGCAAAAATCAATGAATATTGTAAATGCACAAACAGTAATATCTCCACATTGCAAGGTGCAATTCTGAAATTTTTAGCTTTTTCCTGCTAATCCTAGCATGATAAAGAAGATTCAAAGAGAGTGAGATGCCAGCTCCTTTCATTCAGTCAGTAGCTTCAAACATTTCTGGTATATGAAAAACATGTTTTTCAATGGCAAAAATCAATGAATATTGTAAATGCACAAACAGTAATATCTCCACATTGCACGGTGCAATTCTGAAATTTTTAGCTTTTTCCTGTTAATCCTAGCATGATAAAGAAGATTCAAAGAGAGTGAGATGCCAGCTCCTTTCATTCAGTCAGTAGCTTCAAACATTTCTGGTATATGAAAAACATGTTTTTCAATGGCAAAAATCAATGAATATTGTAAATGCACAAACAGTAATATCTGCACATTGCAAGGTGCAATTCTGAAATTTTTAGCTTTTTCCTGTTAATCCTAGCATGATAAAGAAGATTCAAAGAGAGTGAGATGCCAGCTCCTTTCATTCAGTCAGTAGCTTCAAACATTTCTGGTATATGAAAAACATGTTTTTCAATGGCAAAAATCAATGAATATTGTAAATGCACAAACAGTAATATCTCCACATTGCAAGGTGCAATTCTGAAATTTTTAGCTTTTTCCTGTTAATCCTAGCATGATAAAGAAGATTCAAAGAGAGTGAGATGCCAGCTCCTTTCATTCAGTCAGTAGCTTCAAACATTTCTGGTATATGAAAAACATGTTTTTCAATGGCAAAAATCAATGAATATTGTAAATGCACAAACAGTAATATCTCCACATTGCAAGGTGCAATTCTGAAATTTTTAGCTTTTTCCTGTTAATCCTAGCATGATAAAGAAGATTCAAAGAGAGTGAGATGCCAGCTCCTTTCATTCAGTCAGTAGCTTCAAACATTTCTGGACGTTTTTCAATGGCAAAAATCAATGAATATTGTAAATGCACAAACAGTAATATCTCCACATTGCAAGGTGCAATTCTGAAATTTTTAGCTTTTTCCTGTTAATCCTAGCATGATAAAGAAGATTCAAAGAGAGTGAGATGCCAGCTCCTTTCATTCAGTCAGTAGCTTCAAACATTTCTGGTATATGAAAAACATGTTTTTCAATGGCAAAAATCAATGAATATTGTAAATGCACAAACAGTAATATCTCCACATTGCACGGTGCAATTCTGAAATTTTTAGCTTTTTCCTGTTAATCCTAGCATGATAAAGAAGATTCAAAGAGAGTGAGATGCCAGCTCCTTTCATTCAGTCAGTAGCTTCAAACATTTCTGGTATATGAAAAACATGTTTTTCAATGGCAAAAATCAATGAATATTGTAAATGCACAAACAGTAATATCTCCACATTGCACGGTGCAATTCTGAAATTTTTAGCTTTTTCCTGTTAATCCTAGCATGATAAAGAAGATTCAAAGAGAGTGAGATGCCAGCTCCTTTCATTCAGTCAGTAGCTTCAAACATTTCTGGTATATGAAAAACATGTTTTTCAATGGCAAAAATCAATGAATATTGTAAATGCACAAACAGTAATATCTCCACATTGCACGGTGCAATTCTGAAATTTTTAGCTTTTTCCTGTTAATCCTAGCATGATAAAGAAGATTCAAAGAGAGTGAGATGCCAGCTCCTTTCATTCAGTCAGTAGCTTCAAACATTTCTGGACGTTTTTCAATGGCAAAAATCAATGAATATTGTAAATGCACAAACAGTAATATCTCCACATTGCAAGGTGCAATTCTGAAATTTTTAGCTTTTTCCTGTTAATCCTAGCATGATAAAGAAGATTCAAAGAGAGTGAGATGCCAGCTCCTTTCATTCAGTCAGTAGCTTCAAACATTTCTGGTATATGAAAAACATGTTTTTCAATGGCAAAAATCAATGAATATTGTAAATGCACAAACAGTAATATCTCCACATTGCAAGGTGCAATTCTGAAATTTTTAGCTTTTTCCTGTTAATCCTAGCATGATAAAGAAGATTCAAAGAGAGTGAGATGCCAGCTCCTTTCATTCAGTCAGTAGCTTCAAACATTTCTGGTATATGAAAAACATGTTTTTCAATGGCAAAAATCAATGAATATTGTAAATGCACAAACAGTAATATCTCCACATTGCATGGTGCAATTCTGAAATTTTTAGCTTTTTCCTGTTAATCCTAGCATGATAAAGAAGATTCAAAGAGAGTGAGATGCCAGCTCCTTTCATTCAGTCAGTAGCTTCAAACATTTCTGGACGTTTTTCAATGGCAAAAATCAATGAATATTGTAAATGCACAAACAGTAATATCTCCACATTGCACGGTGCAATTCTGAAATTTTTAGCTTTTTCCTGCTAATCCTAGCATGATAAAGAAGATTCAAAGAGAGTGAGATGCCAGCTCCTTTCATTCAGTCAGTAGCTTCAAACATTTCTGGTATATGAAAAACATGTTTTTCAATGGCAAAAATCAATGAATATTGTAAATGCACAAACAGTAATATCTCCACATTGCAAGGTGCAATTCTGAAATTTTTAGCTTTTTCCTGCTAATCCTAGCATGATAAAGAAGATTCAAAGAGAGTGAGATGCCAGCTCCTTTCATTCAGTCAGTAGCTTCAAACATTTCTGGTATATGAAAAACATGTTTTTCAATGGCAAAAATCAATGAATATTGTAAATGCACAAACAGTAATATCTCCACATTGCACGGTGCAATTCTGAAATTTTTAGCTTTTTCCTGTTAATCCTAGCATGATAAAGAAGATTCAAAGAGAGTGAGATGCCAGCTCCTTTCATTCAGTCAGTAGCTTCAAACATTTCTGGTATATGAAAAACATGTTTTTCAATGGCAAAAATCAATGAATATTGTAAATGCACAAACAGTAATATCTCCACATTGCACGGTGCAATTCTGAAATTTTTAGCTTTTTCCTGTTAATCCTAGCATGATAAAGAAGATTCAAAGAGAGTGAGATGCCAGCTCCTTTCATTCAGTCAGTAGCTTCAAACATTTCTGGTATATGAAAAACATGTTTTTCAATGGCAAAAATCAATGAATATTGTAAATGCACAAACAGTAATATCTCCACATTGCACGGTGCAATTCTGAAATTTTTTGCTTTTTCCTGCTAATCCTAGCATGATAAAGAAGATTCAAAGAGAGTGAGATGCCAGCTCCTTTCATTCAGTCAGTAGCTTCAAACATTTCTGGACGTTTTTCAATGGCAAAAATCAATGAATATTGTAAATGCACAAACAGTAATATCTCCACATTGCACGGTGCAATTCTGAAATTTTTAGCTTTTTCCTGCTAATCCTAGCATGATAAAGAAGATTCAAAGAGAGTGAGATGCCAGCTCCTTTCATTCAGTCAGTAGCTTCAAACATTTCTGGTATATGAAAAACATGTTTTTCAATGGCAAAAATCAATGAATATTGTAAATGCACAAACAGTAATATCTCCACATTGCAAGGTGCAATTCTGAAATTTTTTGCTTTTTCCTGCTAATCCTAGCATGATAAAGAAGATTCAAAGAGAGTGAGATGCCAGCTCCTTTCATTCAGTCAGTAGCTTCAAACATTTCTGGACGTTTTTCAATGGCAAAAATCAATGAATATTGTAAATGCACAAACAGTAATATCTCCACATTGCACGGTGCAATTCTGAAATTTTTAGCTTTTTCCTGTTAATCCTAGCATGATAAAGAAGATTCAAAGAGAGTGAGATGCCAGCTCCTTTCATTCAGTCAGTAGCTTCAAACATTTCTGGTATATGAAAAACATGTTTTTCAATGGCAAAAATCAATGAATATTGTAAATGCACAAACAGTAATATCTCCACATTGCAAGGTGCAATTCTGAAATTTTTAGCTTTTTCCTGTTAATCCTAGCATGATAAAGAAGATTCAAAGAGAGTGAGATGCCAGCTCCTTTCATTCAGTCAGTAGCTTCAAACATTTCTGGTATATGAAAAACATGTTTTTCAATGGCAAAAATCAATGAATATTGTAAATGCACAAACAGTAATATCTCCACATTGCAAGGTGCAATTCTGAAATTTTTAGCTTTTTCCTGTTAATCCTAGCATGATAAAGAAGATTCAAAGAGAGTGAGATGCCAGCTCCTTTCATTCAGTCAGTAGCTTCAAACATTTCTGGACGTTTTTCAATGGCAAAAATCAATGAATATTGTAAATGCACAAACAGTAATATCTCCACATTGCAAGGTGCAATTCTGAAATTTTTAGCTTTTTCCTGTTAATCCTAGCATGATAAAGAAGATTCAAAGAGAGTGAGATGCCAGCTCCTTTCATTCAGTCAGTAGCTTCAAACATTTCTGGTATATGAAAAACATGTTTTTCAATGGCAAAAATCAATGAATATTGTAAATGCACAAACAGTAATATCTCCACATTGCACGGTGCAATTCTGAAATTTTTAGCTTTTTCCTGTTAATCCTAGCATGATAAAGAAGATTCAAAGAGAGTGAGATGCCAGCTCCTTTCATTCAGTCAGTAGCTTCAAACATTTCTGGTATATGAAAAACATGTTTTTCAATGGCAAAAATCAATGAATATTGTAAATGCACAAACAGTAATATCTCCACATTGCACGGTGCAATTCTGAAATTTTTAGCTTTTTCCTGTTAATCCTAGCATGATAAAGAAGATTCAAAGAGAGTGAGATGCCAGCTCCTTTCATTCAGTCAGTAGCTTCAAACATTTCTGGTATATGAAAAACATGTTTTTCAATGGCAAAAATCAATGAATATTGTAAATGCACAAACAGTAATATCTCCACATTGCACGGTGCAATTCTGAAATTTTTAGCTTTTTCCTGTTAATCCTAGCATGATAAAGAAGATTCAAAGAGAGTGAGATGCCAGCTCCTTTCATTCAGTCAGTAGCTTCAAACATTTCTGGACGTTTTTCAATGGCAAAAATCAATGAATATTGTAAATGCACAAACAGTAATATCTCCACATTGCAAGGTGCAATTCTGAAATTTTTAGCTTTTTCCTGTTAATCCTAGCATGATAAAGAAGATTCAAAGAGAGTGAGATGCCAGCTCCTTTCATTCAGTCAGTAGCTTCAAACATTTCTGGTATATGAAAAACATGTTTTTCAATGGCAAAAATCAATGAATATTGTAAATGCACAAACAGTAATATCTCCACATTGCAAGGTGCAATTCTGAAATTTTTAGCTTTTTCCTGTTAATCCTAGCATGATAAAGAAGATTCAAAGAGAGTGAGATGCCAGCTCCTTTCATTCAGTCAGTAGCTTCAAACATTTCTGGTATATGAAAAACATGTTTTTCAATGGCAAAAATCAATGAATATTGTAAATGCACAAACAGTAATATCTCCACATTGCAAGGTGCAATTCTGAAATTTTTAGCTTTTTCCTGTTAATCCTAGCATGATAAAGAAGATTCAAAGAGAGTGAGATGCCAGCTCCTTTCATTCAGTCAGTAGCTTCAAACATTTCTGGTATATGAAAAACATGTTTTTCAATGGCAAAAATCAATGAATATTGTAAATGCACAAACAGTAATATCTCCACATTGCAAGGTGCAATTCTGAAATTTTTAGCTTTTTCCTGTTAATCCTAGCATGATAAAGAAGATTCAAAGAGAGTGAGATGCCAGCTCCTTTCATTCAGTCAGTAGCTTCAAACATTTCTGGACGTTTTTCAATGGCAAAAATCAATGAATATTGTAAATGCACAAACAGTAATATCTCCACATTGCAAGGTGCAATTCTGAAATTTTTAGCTTTTTCCTGTTAATCCTAGCATGATAAAGAAGATTCAAAGAGAGTGAGATGCCAGCTCCTTTCATTCAGTCAGTAGCTTCAAACATTTCTGGTATATGAAAAACATGTTTTTCAATGGCAAAAATCAATGAATATTGTAAATGCACAAACAGTAATATCTCCACATTGCACGGTGCAATTCTGAAATTTTTAGCTTTTTCCTGTTAATCCTAGCATGATAAAGAAGATTCAAAGAGAGTGAGATGCCAGCTCCTTTCATTCAGTCAGTAGCTTCAAACATTTCTGGTATATGAAAAACATGTTTTTCAATGGCAAAAATCAATGAATATTGTAAATGCACAAACAGTAATATCTCCACATTGCACGGTGCAATTCTGAAATTTTTAGCTTTTTCCTGTTAATCCTAGCATGATAAAGAAGATTCAAAGAGAGTGAGATGCCAGCTCCTTTCATTCAGTCAGTAGCTTCAAACATTTCTGGTATATGAAAAACATGTTTTTCAATGGCAAAAATCAATGAATATTGTAAATGCACAAACAGTAATATCTCCACATTGCACGGTGCAATTCTGAAATTTTTAGCTTTTTCCTGTTAATCCTAGCATGATAAAGAAGATTCAAAGAGAGTGAGATGCCAGCTCCTTTCATTCAGTCAGTAGCTTCAAACATTTCTGGACGTTTTTCAATGGCAAAAATCAATGAATATTGTAAATGCACAAACAGTAATATCTCCACATTGCAAGGTGCAATTCTGAAATTTTTAGCTTTTTCCTGTTAATCCTAGCATGATAAAGAAGATTCAAAGAGAGTGAGATGCCAGCTCCTTTCATTCAGTCAGTAGCTTCAAACATTTCTGGTATATGAAAAACATGTTTTTCAATGGCAAAAATCAATGAATATTGTAAATGCACAAACAGTAATATCTCCACATTGCAAGGTGCAATTCTGAAATTTTTAGCTTTTTCCTGTTAATCCTAGCATGATAAAGAAGATTCAAAGAGAGTGAGATGCCAGCTCCTTTCATTCAGTCAGTAGCTTCAAACATTTCTGGTATATGAAAAACATGTTTTTCAATGGCAAAAATCAATGAATATTGTAAATGCACAAACAGTAATATCTCCACATTGCATGGTGCAATTCTGAAATTTTTAGCTTTTTCCTGTTAATCCTAGCATGATAAAGAAGATTCAAAGAGAGTGAGATGCCAGCTCCTTTCATTCAGTCAGTAGCTTCAAACATTTCTGGACGTTTTTCAATGGCAAAAATCAATGAATATTGTAAATGCACAAACAGTAATATCTCCACATTGCACGGTGCAATTCTGAAATTTTTAGCTTTTTCCTGCTAATCCTAGCATGATAAAGAAGATTCAAAGAGAGTGAGATGCCAGCTCCTTTCATTCAGTCAGTAGCTTCAAACATTTCTGGTATATGAAAAACATGTTTTTCAATGGCAAAAATCAATGAATATTGTAAATGCACAAACAGTAATATCTCCACATTGCAAGGTGCAATTCTGAAATTTTTAGCTTTTTCCTGCTAATCCTAGCATGATAAAGAAGATTCAAAGAGAGTGAGATGCCAGCTCCTTTCATTCAGTCAGTAGCTTCAAACATTTCTGGTATATGAAAAACATGTTTTTCAATGGCAAAAATCAATGAATATTGTAAATGCACAAACAGTAATATCTCCACATTGCACGGTGCAATTCTGAAATTTTTAGCTTTTTCCTGTTAATCCTAGCATGATAAAGAAGATTCAAAGAGAGTGAGATGCCAGCTCCTTTCATTCAGTCAGTAGCTTCAAACATTTCTGGTATATGAAAAACATGTTTTTCAATGGCAAAAATCAATGAATATTGTAAATGCACAAACAGTAATATCTGCACATTGCAAGGTGCAATTCTGAAATTTTTAGCTTTTTCCTGTTAATCCTAGCATGATAAAGAAGATTCAAAGAGAGTGAGATGCCAGCTCCTTTCATTCAGTCAGTAGCTTCAAACATTTCTGGTATATGAAAAACATGTTTTTCAATGGCAAAAATCAATGAATATTGTAAATGCACAAACAGTAATATCTCCACATTGCAAGGTGCAATTCTGAAATTTTTAGCTTTTTCCTGTTAATCCTAGCATGATAAAGAAGATTCAAAGAGAGTGAGATGCCAGCTCCTTTCATTCAGTCAGTAGCTTCAAACATTTCTGGTATATGAAAAACATGTTTTTCAATGGCAAAAATCAATGAATATTGTAAATGCACAAACAGTAATATCTCCACATTGCAAGGTGCAATTCTGAAATTTTTAGCTTTTTCCTGTTAATCCTAGCATGATAAAGAAGATTCAAAGAGAGTGAGATGCCAGCTCCTTTCATTCAGTCAGTAGCTTCAAACATTTCTGGACGTTTTTCAATGGCAAAAATCAATGAATATTGTAAATGCACAAACAGTAATATCTCCACATTGCAAGGTGCAATTCTGAAATTTTTAGCTTTTTCCTGTTAATCCTAGCATGATAAAGAAGATTCAAAGAGAGTGAGATGCCAGCTCCTTTCATTCAGTCAGTAGCTTCAAACATTTCTGGTATATGAAAAACATGTTTTTCAATGGCAAAAATCAATGAATATTGTAAATGCACAAACAGTAATATCTCCACATTGCACGGTGCAATTCTGAAATTTTTAGCTTTTTCCTGTTAATCCTAGCATGATAAAGAAGATTCAAAGAGAGTGAGATGCCAGCTCCTTTCATTCAGTCAGTAGCTTCAAACATTTCTGGTATATGAAAAACATGTTTTTCAATGGCAAAAATCAATGAATATTGTAAATGCACAAACAGTAATATCTCCACATTGCACGGTGCAATTCTGAAATTTTTAGCTTTTTCCTGTTAATCCTAGCATGATAAAGAAGATTCAAAGAGAGTGAGATGCCAGCTCCTTTCATTCAGTCAGTAGCTTCAAACATTTCTGGTATATGAAAAACATGTTTTTCAATGGCAAAAATCAATGAATATTGTAAATGCACAAACAGTAATATCTCCACATTGCACGGTGCAATTCTGAAATTTTTAGCTTTTTCCTGTTAATCCTAGCATGATAAAGAAGATTCAAAGAGAGTGAGATGCCAGCTCCTTTCATTCAGTCAGTAGCTTCAAACATTTCTGGACGTTTTTCAATGGCAAAAATCAATGAATATTGTAAATGCACAAACAGTAATATCTCCACATTGCAAGGTGCAATTCTGAAATTTTTAGCTTTTTCCTGTTAATCCTAGCATGATAAAGAAGATTCAAAGAGAGTGAGATGCCAGCTCCTTTCATTCAGTCAGTAGCTTCAAACATTTCTGGTATATGAAAAACATGTTTTTCAATGGCAAAAATCAATGAATATTGTAAATGCACAAACAGTAATATCTCCACATTGCAAGGTGCAATTCTGAAATTTTTAGCTTTTTCCTGTTAATCCTAGCATGATAAAGAAGATTCAAAGAGAGTGAGATGCCAGCTCCTTTCATTCAGTCAGTAGCTTCAAACATTTCTGGTATATGAAAAACATGTTTTTCAATGGCAAAAATCAATGAATATTGTAAATGCACAAACAGTAATATCTCCACATTGCATGGTGCAATTCTGAAATTTTTAGCTTTTTCCTGTTAATCCTAGCATGATAAAGAAGATTCAAAGAGAGTGAGATGCCAGCTCCTTTCATTCAGTCAGTAGCTTCAAACATTTCTGGACGTTTTTCAATGGCAAAAATCAATGAATATTGTAAATGCACAAACAGTAATATCTCCACATTGCACGGTGCAATTCTGAAATTTTTAGCTTTTTCCTGCTAATCCTAGCATGATAAAGAAGATTCAAAGAGAGTGAGATGCCAGCTCCTTTCATTCAGTCAGTAGCTTCAAACATTTCTGGTATATGAAAAACATGTTTTTCAATGGCAAAAATCAATGAATATTGTAAATGCACAAACAGTAATATCTCCACATTGCAAGGTGCAATTCTGAAATTTTTAGCTTTTTCCTGCTAATCCTAGCATGATAAAGAAGATTCAAAGAGAGTGAGATGCCAGCTCCTTTCATTCAGTCAGTAGCTTCAAACATTTCTGGTATATGAAAAACATGTTTTTCAATGGCAAAAATCAATGAATATTGTAAATGCACAAACAGTAATATCTCCACATTGCACGGTGCAATTCTGAAATTTTTAGCTTTTTCCTGTTAATCCTAGCATGATAAAGAAGATTCAAAGAGAGTGAGATGCCAGCTCCTTTCATTCAGTCAGTAGCTTCAAACATTTCTGGTATATGAAAAACATGTTTTTCAATGGCAAAAATCAATGAATATTGTAAATGCACAAACAGTAATATCTCCACATTGCACGGTGCAATTCTGAAATTTTTAGCTTTTTCCTGTTAATCCTAGCATGATAAAGAAGATTCAAAGAGAGTGAGATGCCAGCTCCTTTCATTCAGTCAGTAGCTTCAAACATTTCTGGTATATGAAAAACATGTTTTTCAATGGCAAAAATCAATGAATATTGTAAATGCACAAACAGTAATATCTCCACATTGCACGGTGCAATTCTGAAATTTTTTGCTTTTTCCTGCTAATCCTAGCATGATAAAGAAGATTCAAAGAGAGTGAGATGCCAGCTCCTTTCATTCAGTCAGTAGCTTCAAACATTTCTGGACGTTTTTCAATGGCAAAAATCAATGAATATTGTAAATGCACAAACAGTAATATCTCCACATTGCACGGTGCAATTCTGAAATTTTTAGCTTTTTCCTGCTAATCCTAGCATGATAAAGAAGATTCAAAGAGAGTGAGATGCCAGCTCCTTTCATTCAGTCAGTAGCTTCAAACATTTCTGGTATATGAAAAACATGTTTTTCAATGGCAAAAATCAATGAATATTGTAAATGCACAAACAGTAATATCTCCACATTGCAAGGTGCAATTCTGAAATTTTTTGCTTTTTCCTGCTAATCCTAGCATGATAAAGAAGATTCAAAGAGAGTGAGATGCCAGCTCCTTTCATTCAGTCAGTAGCTTCAAACATTTCTGGACGTTTTTCAATGGCAAAAATCAATGAATATTGTAAATGCACAAACAGTAATATCTCCACATTGCACGGTGCAATTCTGAAATTTTTAGCTTTTTCCTGTTAATCCTAGCATGATAAAGAAGATTCAAAGAGAGTGAGATGCCAGCTCCTTTCATTCAGTCAGTAGCTTCAAACATTTCTGGACGTTTTTCAATGGCAAAAATCAATGAATATTGTAAATGCACAAACAGTTATATCTCCACATTGCAAGGTGCAATTCTGAAATTTTTAGCTTTTTCCTGTTAATCCTAGCATGATAAAGAAGATTCAAAGAGAGTGAGATGCCAGCTCCTTTCATTCAGTCAGTAGCTTCAAACATTTCTGGTATATGAAAAACATGTTTTTCAATGGCAAAAATCAATGAATATTGTAAATGCACAAACATTAATATCTCCACATTGCAAGGTGCAATTCTGAAATTTTTAGCTTTTTCCTGCTAATCCTAGCATGATAAAGAAGATTCAAAGAGAGTGAGATGCCAGCTCCTTTCATTCAGTCAGTAGCTTCAAACATTTCTGGTATATGAAAAACATGTTTTTCAATGGCAAAAATCAATGAATATTGTAAATGCACAAACAGTAATATCTCCACATTGCAAGGTGCAATTCTGAAATTTTTAGCTTTTTCCTGCTAATCCTAGCATGATAAAGAAGATTCAAAGAGAGTGAGATGCCAGCTCCTTTCATTCAGTCAGTAGCTTCAAACATTTCTGGTATATGAAAAACATGTTTTTCAATGGCAAAAATCAATGAATATTGTAAATGCACAAACAGTAATATCTCCACATTGCACGGTGCAATTCTGAAATTTTTTGCTTTTTCCTGCTAATCCTAGCATGATAAAGAAGATTCAAAGAGAGTGAGATGCCAGCTCCTTTCATTCAGTCAGTAGCTTCAAACATTTCTGGTATATGAAAAACATGTTTTTCAATGGCAAAAATCAATGAATATTGTAAATGCACAAACAGTAATATCTCCACATTGCAAGGTGCAATTCTGAAATTTTTTGCTTTTTCCTGCTAATCCTAGCATGATAAAGAAGATTCAAAGAGAGTGAGATGCCAGCTCCTTTCATTCAGTCAGTAGCTTCAAACATTTCTGGACGTTTTTCAATGGCAAAAATCAATGAATATTGTAAATGCACAAACAGTAATATCTCCACATTGCAAGGTGCAATTCTGAAATTTTTTGCTTTTTCCTGTTAATCCTAGCATGATAAAGAAGATTCAAAGAGAGTGAGATGCCAGCTCCTTTCATTCAGTCAGTAGCTTCAAACATTTCTGGTATATGAAAAACATGTTTTTCAATGGCAAAAATCAATGAATATTGTAAATGCACAAACAGTAATATCTCCACATTGCACGGTGCAATTCTGAAATTTTTAGCTTTTTCCTGTTAATCCTAGCATGATAAAGAAGATTCAAAGAGAGTGAGATGCCAGCTCCTTTCATTCAGTCAGTAGCTTCAAACATTTCTGGTATATGAAAAACATGTTTTTCAATGGCAAAAATCAATGAATATTGTAAATGCACAAACAGTAATATCTCCACATTGCAAGGTGCAATTCTGAAATTTTTAGCTTTTTCCTGTTAATCCTAGCATGATAAAGAAGATTCAAAGAGAGTGAGATGCCAGCTCCTTTCATTCAGTCAGTAGCTTCAAACATTTCTGGTATATGAAAAACATGTTTTTCAATGGCAAAAATCAATGAATATTGTAAATGCACAAACAGTAATATCTCCACATTGCACGGTGCAATTCTGAAATTTTTTGCTTTTTCCTGTTAATCCTAGCATGATAAAGAAGATTCAAAGAGAGTGAGATGCCAGCTCCTTTCATTCAGTCAGTAGCTTCAAACATTTCTGGTATATGAAAAACATGTTTTTCAATGGCAAAAATCAATGAATATTGTAAATGCACAAACAGTAATATCTCCACATTGCAAGGTGCAATTCTGAAATTTTTAGCTTTTTCCTGCTAATCCTAGCATGATAAAGAAGATTCAAAGAGAGTGAGATGCCAGCTCCTTTCATTCAGTCAGTAGCTTCAAACATTTCTGGTATATGAAAAACATGTTTTTCAATGGCAAAAATCAATGAATATTGTAAATGCACAAACAGTAATATCTCCACATTGCAAGGTGCAATTCTGAAATTTTTAGCTTTTTCCTGTTAATCCTAGCATGATAAAGAAGATTCAAAGAGAGTGAGATGCCAGCTCCTTTCATTCAGTCAGTAGCTTCAAACATTTCTGGACGTTTTTCAATGGCAAAAATCAATGAATATTGTAAATGCACAAACAGTAATATCTCCACATTGCACGGTGCAATTCTGAAATTTTTAGCTTTTTCCTGTTAATCCTAGCATGATAAAGAAGATTCAAAGAGAGTGAGATGCCAGCTCCTTTCATTCAGTCAGTAGCTTCAAACATTTCTGGTATATGAAAAACATGTTTTTCAATGGCAAAAATCAATGAATATTGTAAATGCACAAACAGTAATATCTCCACATTGCACGGTGCAATTCTGAAATTTTTTGCTTTTTCCTGCTAATCCTAGCATGATAAAGAAGATTCAAAGAGAGTGAGATGCCAGCTCCTTTCATTCAGTCAGTAGCTTCAAACATTTCTGGTATATGAAAAACATGTTTTTCAATGGCAAAAATCAATGAATATTGTAAATGCACAAACAGTAATATCTCCACATTGCACGGTGCAATTCTGAAATTTTTAGCTTTTTCCTGCTAATCCTAGCATGATAAAGAAGATTCAAAGAGAGTGAGATGCCAGCTCCTTTCATTCAGTCAGTAGCTTCAAACATTTCTGGTATATGAAAAACATGTTTTTCAATGGCAAAAATCAATGAATATTGTAAATGCACAAACAGTAATATCTCCACATTGCACGGTGCAATTCTGAAATTTTTTGCTTTTTCCTGTTAATCCTAGCATGATAAAGAAGATTCAAAGAGAGTGAGATGCCAGCTCCTTTCATTCAGTCAGTAGCTTCAAACATTTCTGGTATATGAAAAACATGTTTTTCAATGGCAAAAATCAATGAATATTGTAAATGCACAAACAGTAATATCTCCACATTGCACGGTGCAATTCTGAAATTTTTAGCTTTTTCCTGTTAATCCTAGCATGATAAAGAAGATTCAAAGAGAGTGAGATGCCAGCTCCTTTCATTCAGTCAGTAGCTTCAAACATTTCTGGATGTTTTTCAATGGCAAAAATCAATGAATATTGTAAATGCACAAACAGTAATATCTCCACATTGCAAGGTGCAATTCTGAAATTTTTTGCTTTTTCCTGCTAATCCTAGCATGATAAAGAAGATTCAAAGAGAGTGAGATGCCAGCTCCTTTCATTCAGTCAGTAGCTTCAAACATTTCTGGTATATGAAAAACATGTTTTTCAATGGCAAAAATCAATGAATATTGTAAATGCACAAACAGTAATATCTCCACATTGCACGGTGCAATTCTGAAATTTTTAGCTTTTTCCTGTTAATCCTAGCATGATAAAGAAGATTCAAAGAGAGTGAGATGCCAGCTCCTTTCATTCAGTCAGTAGCTTCAAACATTTCTGGTATATGAAAAACATGTTTTTCAATGGCAAAAATCAATGAATATTGTAAATGCACAAACAGTAATATCTCCACATTGCAAGGTGCAATTATGAAATTTTTAGCTTTTTCCTGTTAATCCTAGCATGATAAAGAAGATTCAAAGAGAGTGAGATGCCAGCTCCTTTCATTCAGTCAGTAGCTTCAAACATTTCTGGTATATGAAAAACATGTTTTTCAATGGCAAAAATCAATGAATATTGTAAATGCACAAACAGTAATATCTCCACATTGCACGGTGCAATTCTGAAATTTTTTGCTTTTTCCTGCTAATCCTAGCATGATAAAGAAGATTCAAAGAGAGTGAGATGCCAGCTCCTTTCATTCAGTCAGTAGCTTCAAACATTTCTGGACGTTTTTCAATGGCAAAAATCAATGAATATTGTAAATGCACAAACAGTAATATCTCCACATTGCAAGGTGCAATTCTGAAATTTTTTGCTTTTTTCTGCTAATCCTAGCATGATAAAGAAGATTCAAAGAGAGTGAGATGCCAGCTCCTTTCATTCAGTCAGTAGCTTCAAACATTTCTGGTATATGAAAAACATGTTTTTCAATGGCAAAAATCAATGAATATTGTAAATGCACAAACAGTAATATCTCCACATTGCACGGTGCAATTCTGAAATTTTTAGCTTTTTCCTGTTAATCCTAGCATGATAAAGAAGATTCAAAGAGAGTGAGATGCCAGCTCCTTTCATTCAGTCAGTAGCTTCAAACATTTCTGGTATATGAAAAACATGTTTTTCAATGGCAAAAATCAATGAATATTGTAAATGCACAAACAGTAATATCTCCACATTGCACGGTGCAATTCTGAAATTTTTTGCTTTTTCCTGCTAATCCTAGCATGATAAAGAAGATTCAAAGAGAGTGAGATGCCAGCTCCTTTCATTCAGTCAGTAGCTTCAAACATTTCTGGACGTTTTTCAATGGCAAAAATCAATGAATATTGTAAATGCACAAACAGTAATATCTCCACATTGCACGGTGCAATTCTGAAATTTTTTGCTTTTTCCTGCTAATCCTAGCATGATAAAGAAGATTCAAAGAGAGTGAGATGCCAGCTCCTTTCATTCAGTCAGTAGCTTCAAACATTTCTGGTATATGAAAAACATGTTTTTCAATGGCAAAAATCAATGAATATTGTAAATGCACAAACAGTAATATCTCCACATTGCACGATGCAATTCTGAAATTTTTTGCTTTTTCCTGTTAATCCTAGCATGATAAAGAAGATTCAAAGAGAGTGAGATGCCAGCTCCTTTCATTCAGTCAGTAGCTTCAAACATTTCTGGTATATGAAAAACATGTTTTTCAATGGCAAAAATCAATGAATATTGTAAATGCACAAACAGTAATATCTCCACATTGCAAGGTGCAATTCTGAAATTTTTAGCTTTTTCCT
The DNA here is from genome assembly GCF_046119375.1 of Phyllobates terribilis. NCBI lineage: Eukaryota > Metazoa > Chordata > Amphibia > Anura > Dendrobatidae > Phyllobates > Phyllobates terribilis. The sequence continues at coordinate 154,322 of NW_027364336.1, forward strand.
GTTAATCCTAGCATGATAAAGAAGATTCAAAGAGAGTGAGATGCCAGCTCCTTTCATTCAGTCAGTAGCTTCAAACATTTCTGGTATATGAAAAACATGTTTTTCAATGGCAAAAATCAATGAATATTGTAAATGCACAAACAGTAATATCTCCACATTGCAAGGTGCAATTCTGAAATTTTTAGCTTTTTCCTGTTAATCCTAGCATGATAAAGAAGATTCAAAGAGAGTGAGATGCCAGCTCCTTTCATTCAGTCAGTAGCTTCAAACATTTCTGGACGTTTTTCAATGGCAAAAATCAATGAATATTGTAAATGCACAAACAGTAATATCTCCACATTGCAAGGTGCAATTCTGAAATTTTTAGCTTTTTCCTGCTAATCCTAGCATGATAAAGAAGATTCAAAGAGAGTGAGATGCCAGCTCCTTTCATTCAGTCAGTAGCTTCAAACATTTCTGGTATATGAAAAACATGTTTTTCAATGGCAAAAATCAATGAATATTGTAAATGCACAAACAGTAATATCTCCACATTGCAAGGTGCAATTCTGAAATTTTTAGCTTTTTCCTGTTAATCCTAGCATGATAAAGAAGATTCAAAGAGAGTGAGATGCCAGCTCCTTTCATTCAGTCAGTAGCTTCAAACATTTCTGGTATATGAAAAACATGTTTTTCAATGGCAAAAATCAATGAATATTGTAAATGCACAAACAGTAATATCTCCACATTGCAAGGTGCAATTCTGAAATTTTTAGCTTTTTCCTGTTAATCCTAGCATGATAAAGAAGATTCAAAGAGAGTGAGATGCCAGCTCCTTTCATTCAGTCAGTAGCTTCAAACATTTCTGGTATATGAAAAACATGTTTTTCAATGGCAAAAATCAATGAATATTGTAAATGCACAAACAGTAATATCTCCACATTGCAAGGTGCAATTCTGAAATTTTTAGCTTTTTCCTGTTAATCCTAGCATGATAAAGAAGATTCAAAGAGAGTGAGATGCCAGCTCCTTTCATTCAGTCAGTAGCTTCAAACATTTCTGGACGTTTTTCAATGGCAAAAATCAATGAATATTGTAAATGCACAAACAGTAATATCTCCACATTGCAAGGTGCAATTCTGAAATTTTTTGCTTTTTCCTGCTAATCCTAGCATGATAAAGAAGATTCAAAGAGAGTGAGATGCCAGCTCCTTTCATTCAGTCAGTAGCTTCAAACATTTCTGGTATATGAAAAACATGTTTTTCAATGGCAAAAATCAATGAATATTGTAAATGCACAAACAGTAATATCTCCACATTGCACGGTGCAATTCTGAAATTTTTAGCTTTTTCCTGCTAATCCTAGCATGATAAAGAAGATTCAAAGAGAGTGAGATGCCAGCTCCTTTCATTCAGTCAGTAGCTTCAAACATTTCTGGACGTTTTTCAATGGCAAAAATCAATGAATATTGTAAATGCACAAACAGTAATATCTCCACATTGCACGGTGCAATTCTGAAATTTTTTGCTTTTTCCTGTTAATCCTAGCATGATAAAGAAGATTCAAAGAGAGTGAGATGCCAGCTCCTTTCATTCAGTCAGTAGCTTCAAACATTTCTGGTATATGAAAAACATGTTTTTCAATGGCAAAAATCAATGAATATTGTAAATGCACAAACAGTAATATCTCCACATTGCACCGTGCAATTCTGAAATTTTTTGCTTTTTCCTGCTAATCCTAGCATGATAAAGAAGATTCAAAGAGAGTGAGATGCCAGCTCCTTTCATTCAGTCAGTAGCTTCAAACATTTCTGGACGTTTTTCAATGGCAAAAATCAATGAATATTGTAAATGCACAAACAGTAATATCTCCACATTGCAAGGTGCAATTCTGAAATTTTTAGCTTTTTCCTGTTAATCCTAGCATGATAAAGAAGATTCAAAGAGAGTGAGATGCCAGCTCCTTTCATTCAGTCAGTAGCTTCAAACATTTCTGGTATATGAAAAACATGTTTTTCAATGGCAAAAATCAATGAATATTGTAAATGCACAAACAGTAATATCTCCACATTGCACGGTGAAATTCTGAAATTTTTTGCTTTTTCCTGCTAATCCTAGCATGATAAAGAAGATTCAAAGAGAGTGAGATGCCAGCTCCTTTCATTCAGTCAGTAGCTTCAAACATTTCTGGTATATGAAAAACATGTTTTTCAATGGCAAAAATCAATGAATATTGTAAATGCACAAACAGTAATATCTCCACATTGCACGGTGCAATTCTGAAATTTTTAGCTTTTTCCTGTTAATCCTAGCATGATAAAGAAGATTCAAAGAGAGTGAGATGCCAGCTCCTTTCATTCAGTCAGTAGCTTCAAACATTTCTGGTATATGAAAAACATGTTTTTCAATGGCAAAAATCAATGAATATTGTAAATGCACAAACAGTAATATCTCCACATTGCACGGTGCAATTCTGAAATTTTTTGCTTTTTCCTGCTAATCCTAGCATGATAAAGAAGATTCAAAGAGAGTGAGATGCCAGCTCCTTTCATTCAGTCAGTAGCTTCAAACATTTCTGGACGTTTTTCAATGGCAAAAATCAATGAATATTGTAAATGCACAAACAGTAATATCTCCACATTGCACGGTGCAATTCTGAAATTTTTTGCTTTTTCCTGCTAATCCTAGCATGATAAAGAAGATTCAAAGAGAGTGAGATGCCAGCTCCTTTCATTCAGTCAGTAGCTTCAAACATTTCTGGTATATGAAAAACATGTTTTTCAATGGCAAAAATCAATGAATATTGTAAATGCACAAACAGTAATATCTCCACATTGCACGGTGCAATTCTGAAATTTTTAGCTTTTTCCTGTTAATCCTAGCATGATAAAGAAGATTCAAAGAGAGTGAGATGCCAGCTCCTTTCATTCAGTCAGTAGCTTCAAACATTTCTGGTATATGAAAAACATGTTTTTCAATGGCAAAAATCAATGAATATTGTAAATGCACAAACAGTAATATCTCCACATTGCACGGTGCAATTCTGAAATTTTTAGCTTTTTCCTGCTAATCCTAGCATGATAAAGAAGATTCAAAGAGAGTGAGATGCCAGCTCCTTTCATTCAGTCAGTAGCTTCAAACATTTCTGGTATATGAAAAACATGTTTTTCAATGGCAAAAATCAATGAATATTGTAAATGCACAAACAGTAATATCTCCACATTGCACGGTGCAATTCTGAAATTTTTTGCTTTTTCCTGCTAATCCTAGCATGATAAAGAAGATTCAAAGAGAGTGAGATGCCAGCTCCTTTCATTCAGTCAGTAGCTTCAAACATTTCTGGTATATGAAAAACATGTTTTTCAATGGCAAAAATCAATGAATATTGTAAATGCACAAACAGTAATATCTCCACATTGCACGGTGCAATTCTGAAATTTTTAGCTTTTTCCTGCTAATCCTAGCATGATAAAGAAGATTCAAAGAGAGTGAGATGCCAGCTCCTTTCATTCAGTCAGTAGCTTCAAACATTTCTGGTATATGAAAAACATGTTTTTCAATGGCAAAAATCAATGAATATTGTAAATGCACAAACAGTAATATCTCCACATTGCAAGGTGCAATTCTGAAATTTTTAGCTTTTTCCTGTTAATCCTAGCATGATAAAGAAGATTCAAAGAGAGTGAGATGCCAGCTCCTTTCATTCAGTCAGTAGCTTCAAACATTTCAGGTATATGAAAAACATGTTTTTCAATGGCAAAAATCAATGAATATTGTAAATGCACAAACAGTAATATCTCCACATTGCAAGGTGCAATTCTGAAATTTTTTGCTTTTTCCTGCTAATCCTAGCATGATAAAGAAGATTCAAAGAGAGTGAGATGCCAGCTCCTTTCATTCAGTCAGTAGCTTCAAACATTTCTGGTATATGAAAAACATGTTTTTCAATGGCAAAAATCAATGAATATTGTAAATGCACAAACAGTAATATCTCCACATTGCAAGGTGCAATTCTGAAATTTTTTGCTTTTTCCTGCTAATCCTAGCATGATAAAGAAGATTCAAAGAGAGTGAGATGCCAGCTCCTTTCATTCAGTCAGTAGCTTCAAACATTTCTGGAACGTTTTTCAATGGCAAAAATCAATGAATATTGTAAATGCACAAACAGTAATATCTCCACATTGCAAGGTGCAATTCTGAAATTTTTAGCTTTTTCCTGCTAATCCTAGCATGATAAAGAAGATTCAAAGAGAGTGAGATGCCAGCTCCTTTCATTCAGTCAGTAGCTTCAAACATTTCTGGACGTTTTTCAATGGCAAAAATCAATGAATATTGTAAATGCACAAACAGTAATATCTCCACATTGCACGGTGCAATTCTGAAATTTTTAGCTTTTTCCTGCTAATCCTAGCATGATAAAGAAGATTCAAAGAGAGTGAGATGCCAGCTCCTTTCATTCAGTCAGTAGCTTCAAACATTTCTGGTATATGAAAAACATGTTTTTCAATGGCAAAAATCAATGAATATTGTAAATGCACAAACAGTAATATCTCCACATTGCAAGGTGCAATTCTGAAATTTTTTGCTTTTTCCTGCTAATCCTAGCATGATAAAGAAGATTCAAAGAGAGTGAGATGCCAGCTCCTTTCATTCAGTCAGTAGCTTCAAACATTTCTGGTATATGAAAAACATGTTTTTCAATGGCAAAAATCAATGAATATTGTAAATGCACAAACAGTAATATCTCCACATTGCACGATGCAATTCTGAAATTTTTAGCTTTTTCCTGTTAATCCTAGCATGATAAAGAAGATTCAAAGAGAGTGAGATGCCAGCTCCTTTCATTCAGTCAGTAGCTTCAAACATTTCTGGACGTTTTTCAATGGCAAAAATCAATGAATATTGTAAATGCACAAACAGTAATATCTCCACATTGCACGGTGCAATTCTGAAATTTTTAGCTTTTTCCTGCTAATCCTAGCATGATAAAGAAGATTCAAAGAGAGTGAGATGCCAGCTCCTTTCATTCAGTCAGTAGCTTCAAACATTTCTGGTATATGAAAAACATGTTTTTCAATGGCAAAAATCAATGAATATTGTAAATGCACAAACAGTAATATCTCCACATTGCAAGGTGCAATTCTGAAATTTTTAGCTTTTTCCTGTTAATCCTAGCATGATAAAGAAGATTCAAAGAGAGTGAGATGCCAGCTCCTTTCATTCAGTCAGTAGCTTCAAACATTTCTGGTATATGAAAAACATGTTTTTCAATGGCAAAAATCAATGAATAATGTAAATGCACAAACAGTAATATCTCCACATTGCACGGTGCAATTCTGAAATTTTTAGCTTTTTCCTGTTAATCCTAGCATGATAAAGAAGATTCAAAGAGAGTGAGATGCCAGCTCCTTTCATTCAGTCAGTAGCTTCAAACATTTCTGGTATATGAAAAACATGTTTTTCAATGGCAAAAATCAATGAATATTGTAAATGCACAAACAGTAATATCTCCACATTGCAAGGTGCAATTCTGAAATTTTTAGCTTTTTCCTGTTAATCCTAGCATGATAAAGAAGATTCAAAGAGAGTGAGATGCCAGCTCCTTTCATTCAGTCAGTAGCTTCAAACATTTCTGGTATATGAAAAACATGTTTTTCAATGGCAAAAATCAATGAATATTGTAAATGCACAAACAGTAATATCTCCACATTGCACGGTGCAATTCTGAAATTTTTTGCTTTTTCCTGTTAATCCTAGCATGATAAAGAAGATTCAAAGAGAGTGAGATGCCAGCTCCTTTCATTCAGTCAGTAGCTTCAAACATTTCTGGTATATGAAAAACATGTTTTTCAATGGCAAAAATCAATGAATATTGTAAATGCACAAACAGTAATATCTCCACATTGCACGGTGCAATTCTGAAATTTTTTGCTTTTTCCTGCTAATCCTAGCATGATAAAGAAGATTCAAAGAGAGTGAGATGCCAGCTCCTTTCATTCAGTCAGTAGCTTCAAACATTTCTGGTATATGAAAAACATGTTTTTCAATGGCAAAAATCAATGAATATTGTAAATGCACAAACAGTAATATCTCCACATTGCACGGTGCAATTCTGAAATTTTTTGCTTTTTCCTGCTAATCCTAGCATGATAAAGAAGATTCAAAGAGAGTGAGATGCCAGCTCCTTTCATTCAGTCAGTAGCTTCAAACATTTCTGGACGTTTTTCAATGGCAAAAATCAATGAATATTGTAAATGCACAAACAGTAATATCTCCACATTGCAAGGTGCAATTCTGAAATTTTTAGCTTTTTCCTGTTAATCCTAGCATGATAAAGAAGATTCAAAGAGAGTGAGATGCCAGCTCCTTTCATTCAGTCAGTAGCTTCAAACATTTCTGGTATATGAAAAACATGTTTTTCAATGGCAAAAATCAATGAATATTGTAAATGCACAAACAGTAATATCTCCACATTGCACGGTGCAATTCTGAAATTTTTAGCTTTTTCCTGCTAATCCTAGCATGATAAAGAAGATTCAAAGAGAGTGAGATGCCAGCTCCTTTCATTCAGTCAGTAGCTTCAAACATTTCTGGACGTTTTTCAATGGCAAAAATCAATGAATATTGTAAATGCACAAACAGTAATATCTCCACATTGCAAGGTGCAATTCTGAAATTTTTAGCTTTTCCTGCTAATCCTAGCATGATAAAGAAGATTCAAAGAGAGTGAGATGCCAGCTCCTTTCATTCAGTCAGTAGCTTCAAACATTTCTGGTATATGAAAAACATGTTTTTCAATGGCAAAAATCAATGAATATTGTAAATGCACAAACAGTAATATCTCCACATTGCAAGGTGCAATTCTGAAATTTTTTGCTTTTTCCTGCTAATCCTAGCATGATAAAGAAGATTCAAAGAGAGTGAGATGCCAGCTCCTTTCATTCAGTCAGTAGCTTCAAACATTTCTGGACGTTTTTCAATGGCAAAAATCAATGAATATTGTAAATGCACAAACAGTAATATCTCCACATTGCAAGGTGCAATTCTGAAATTTTTAGCTTTTTCCTGCTAATCCTAGCATGATAAAGAAGATTCAAAGAGAGTGAGATGCCAGCTCCTTTCATTCAGTCAGTAGCTTCAAACATTTCTGGTATATGAAAAACATGTTTTTCAATGGCAAAAATCAATGAATATTGTAAATGCACAAACAGTAATATCTCCACATTGCACGGTGCAATTCTGAAATTTTTAGCTTTTTCCTGTTAATCCTAGCATGATAAAGAAGATTCAAAGAGAGTGAGATGCCAGCTCCTTTCATTCAGTCAGTAGCTTCAAACATTTCTGGACGTTTTTCAATGGCAAAAATCAATGAATATTGTAAATGCACAAACAGTAATATCTCCACATTGCAAGGTGCAATTCTGAAATTTTTTGCTTTTTCCTGTTAATCCTAGCATGATAAAGAAGATTCAAAGAGAGTGAGATGCCAGCTCCTTTCATTCAGTCAGTAGCTTCAAACATTTCTGGTATATGAAAAACATGTTTTTCAATGGCAAAAATCAATGAATATTGTAAATGCACAAACAGTAATATCTCCACATTGCACGGTGCAATTCTGAAATTTTTAGCTTTTTCCTGTTAATCCTAGCATGATAAAGAAGATTCAAAGAGTGTGAGATGCCAGCTCCTTTCATTCAGTCAGTAGCTTCAAACATTTCTGGTATATGAAAAACATGTTTTTCAATGGCAAAAATCAATGAATATTGTAAATGCACAAACAGTAATATCTCCACATTGCACGGTGCAATTCTGAAATTTTTAGCTTTTTCCTGCTAATCCTAGCATGATTAAGAAGATTCAAAGAGAGTGAGATGCCAGCTCCTTTCATTCAGTCAGTAGCTTCAAACATTTCTGGTATATGAAAAACATGTTTTTCAATGGCAAAAATCAATGAATATTGTAAATGCACAAACAGTAATATCTCCACATTGCAAGGTGCAATTCTGAAATTTTTAGCTTTTTCCTGTTAATCCTAGCATGATAAAGAAGATTCAAAGAGAGTGAGATGCCAGCTCCTTTCATTCAGTCAGTAGCTTCAAACATTTCTGGACGTTTTTCAATGGCAAAAATCAATGAATATTGTAAATGCACAAACAGTAATATCTCCACATTGCAAGGTGCAATTCTGAAATTTTTTGCTTTTTCCTGTTAATCCTAGCATGATAAAGAAGATTCAAAGAGAGTGAGATGCCAGCTCCTTTCATTCAGTCAGTAGCTTCAAACATTTCTGGTATATGAAAAACATGTTTTTCAATGGCAAAAATCAATGAATATTGTAAATGCACAAACAGTAATATCTCCACATTGCACGGTGCAATTCTGAAATTTTTAGCTTTTTCCTGTTAATCCTAGCATGATAAAGAAGATTCAAAGAGTGTGAGATGCCAGCTCCTTTCATTCAGTCAGTAGCTTCAAACATTTCTGGTATATGAAAAACATGTTTTTCAATGGCAAAAATCAATGAATATTGTAAATGCACAAACAGTAATATCTCCACATTGCACGGTGCAATTCTGAAATTTTTAGATTTTTCCTGCTAATCCTAGCATGATTAAGAAGATTCAAAGAGAGTGAGATGCCAGCTCCTTTCATTCAGTCAGTAGCTTCAAACATTTCTGGTATATGAAAAACATGTTTTTCAATGGCAAAAATCAATGAATATTGTAAATGCACAAACAGTAATATCTCCACATTGCAAGGTGCAATTCTGAAATTTTTAGCTTTTTCCTGTTAATCCTAGCATGATAAAGAAGATTCAAAGAGAGTGAGATGCCAGCTCCTTTCATTCAGTCAGTAGCTTCAAACATTTCTGGACGTTTTTCAATGGCAAAAATCAATGAATATTGTAAATGCACAAACAGTAATATCTCCACATTGCAAGGTGCAATTCTGAAATTTTTAGCTTTTTCCTGTTAATCCTAGCATGATAAAGAAGATTCAAAGAGAGTGAGATGCCAGCTCCTTTCATTCAGTCAGTAGCTTCAAACATTTCTGGTATATGAAAAACATGTTTTTCAATGGCAAAAATCAATGAATATTGTAAATGCACAAACAGTAATATCTCCACATTGCACGGTGCAATTCTGAAATTTTTTGCTTTTTCCTGCTAATCCTAGCATGATAAAGAAGATTCAAAGAGAGTGAGATGCCAGCTCCTTTCATTCAGTCAGTAGCTTCAAACATTTCTGGTATATGAAAAACATGTTTTTCAATGGCAAAAATCAATGAATATTGTAAATGCACAAACAGTAATATCTCCACATTGCACGGTGCAATTCTGAAATTTTTAGCTTTTTCCTGTTAATCCTAGCATGATAAAGAAGATTCAAAGAGAGTGAGATGCCAGCTCCTTTCATTCAGTCAGTAGCTTCAAACATTTCTGGTATATGAAAAACATGTTTTTCAATGGCAAAAATCAATGAATATTGTAAATGCACAAACAGTAATATCTCCACATTGCACGGTGCAATTCTGAAATTTTTAGCTTTTTCCTGCTAATCCTAGCATGATAAAGAAGATTCAAAGAGAGTGAGATGCCAGCTCCTTTCATTCAGTCAGTAGCTTCAAACATTTCTGGTATATGAAAAACATGTTTTTCAATGGCAAAAATCAATGAATATTGTAAATGCACAAACAGTAATATCTCCACATTGCACGGTGCAATTCTGAAATTTTTAGCTTTTTCCTGTTAATCCTAGCATGATAAAGAAGATTCAAAGAGAGTGAGATGCCAGCTCCTTTCATTCAGTCAGTAGCTTCAAACATTTCTGGTATATGAAAAACATGTTTTTCAATGGCAAAAATCAATGAATATTGTAAATGCACAAACAGTAATATCTCCACATTGCCAGGTGCAATTCTGAAATTTTTAGCTTTTTCCTGCTAATCCTAGCATGATAAAGAAGATTCAAAGAGAGTGAGATGCCAGCTCCTTTCATTCAGTCAGTAGCTTCAAACATTTCTGGTTTATGAAAAACATGTTTTTCAATGGCAAAAATCAATGAATATTGTAAATGCACAAACAGTAATATCTCCACATTGCAAGGTGCAATTCTGAAATTTTTTGCTTTTTCCTGCTAATCCTAGCATGATAAAGAAGATTCAAAGAGAGTGAGATGCCAGCTCCTTTCATTCAGTCAGTAGCTTCAAACATTTCTGGTATATGAAAAACATGTTTTTCAATGGCAAAAAACAATGAATATTGTAAATGCACAAACAGTAATATCTCCACATTGCACGGTGCAATTCTGAAATTTTTAGCTTTTTCCTGCTAATCCTAGCATGATAAAGAAGATTCAAAGAGAGTGAGATGCCAGCTCCTTTCATTCAGTCAGTAGCTTCAAACATTTCTGGTATATGAAAAACATGTTTTTCAATGGCAAAAATCAATGAATATTGTAAATGCACAAACAGTAATATCTCCACATTGCACGGTGCAATTCTGAAATTTTTAGCTTTTTCCTGTTAATCCTAGCATGATAAAGAAGATTCAAAGAGAGTGAGATGCCAGCTCCTTTCATTCAGTCAGTAGCTTCAAACATTTCTGGTATATGAAAAACATGTTTTTCAATGGCAAAAATCAATGAATATTGTAAATGCACAAACAGTAATATCTCCACATTGCACGGTGCAATTCTGAAATTTTTAGCTTTTTCCTGCTAATCCTAGCATGATAAAGAAGATTCAAAGAGAGTGAGATGCCAGCTCCTTTCATTCAGTCAGTAGCTTCAAACATTTCTGGTATATGAAAAACATGTTTTTCAATGGCAAAAATCAATGAATATTGTAAATGCACAAACAGTAATATCTCCACATTGCACGGTGCAATTCTGAAATTTTTAGCTTTTTCCTGTTAATCCTAGCATGATAAAGAAGATTCAAAGAGAGTGAGATGCCAGCTCCTTTCATTCAGTCAGTAGCTTCAAACATTTCTGGTATATGAAAAACATGTTTTTCAATGGCAAAAATCAATGAATATTGTAAATGCACAAACAGTAATATCTCCACATTGCAAGGTGCAATTCTGAAATTTTTAGCTTTTTCCTGCTAATCCTAGCATGATAAAGAAGATTCAAAGAGAGTGAGATGCCAGCTCCTTTCATTCAGTCAGTAGCTTCAAACATTTCTGGTATATGAAAAACATGTTTTTCAATGGCAAAAATCAATGAATATTGTAAATGCACAAACAGTAATATCTCCACATTGCAAGGTGCAATTCTGAAATCTTTTGCTTTTTCCTGCTAATCCTAGCATGATAAAGAAGATTCAAAGAGAGTGAGATGCCAGCTCCTTTCATTCAGTCAGTAGCTTCAAACATTTCTGGTATATGAAAAACATGTTTTTCAATGGCAAAAAACAATGAATATTGTAAATGCACAAACAGTAATATCTCCACATTGAACGGTGCAATTCTGAAATTTTTAGCTTTTTCCTGCTAATCCTAGCATGATAAAGAAGATTCAAAGAGAGTGAGATGCCAGCTCCTTTCATTCAGTCAGTAGCTTCAAACATTTCTGGTATATGAAAAACATGTTTTTCAATGGCAAAAATCAATGAATATTGTAAATGCACAAACAGTAATATCTCCACATTGCAAGGTGCAATTCTGAAATTTTTAGCTTTTTCCTGTTAATCCTAGCATGATAAAGAAGATTCAAAGAGAGTGAGATGCCAGCTCCTTTCATTCAGTCAGTAGCTTCAAACATTTCTGGACGTTTTTCAATGGCAAAAATCAATGAATATTGTAAATGCACAAACAGTAATATCTCCACATTGCAAGGTGCAATTCTGAAATTTTTAGCTTTTTCCTGCTAATCCTAGCATGATAAAGAAGATTCAAAGAGAGTGAGATGCCAGCTCCTTTCATTCAGTCAGTAGCTTCAAACATTTCTGGTATATGAAAAACATGTTTTTCAATGGCAAAAATCAATGAATATTGTAAATGCACAAACAGTAATATCTCCACATTGCACGGTGCAATTCTGAAATTTTTTGCTTTTTCCTGCTAATCCTAGCATGATAAAGAAGATTCAAAGAGAGTGAGATGCCAGCTCCTTTCATTCAGTCAGTAGCTTCAAACATTTCTGGTATATGAAAAACATGTTTTTCAATGGCAAAAATCAATGAATATTGTAAATGCACAAACAGTAATATCTCCACATTGCACGGTGCAATTCTGAAATTTTTAGCTTTTTCCTGTTAATCCTAGCATGATAAAGAAGATTCAAAGAGAGTGAGATGCCAGCTCCTTTCATTCAGTCAGTAGCTTCAAACATTTCTGGTATATGAAAAACATGTTTTTCAATGGCAAAAATCAATGAATATTGTAAATGCACAAACAGTAATATCTCCACATTGCACGGTGCAATTCTGAAATTTTTAGCTTTTTCCTGCTAATCCTAGCATGATAAAGAAGATTCAAAGAGAGTGAGATGCCAGCTCCTTTCATTCAGTCAGTAGCTTCAAACATTTCTGGTATATGAAAAACATGTTTTTCAATGGCAAAAATCAATGAATATTGTAAATGCACAAACAGTAATATCTCCACATTGCACGGTGCAATTCTGAAATTTTTAGCTTTTTCCTGTTAATCCTAGCATGATAAAGAAGATTCAAAGAGAGTGAGATGCCAGCTCCTTTCATTCAGTCAGTAGCTTCAAACATTTCTGGTATATGAAAAACATGTTTTTCAATGGCAAAAATCAATGAATATTGTAAATGCACAAACAGTAATATCTCCACATTGCAAGGTGCAATTCTGAAATTTTTAGCTTTTTCCTGCTAATCCTAGCATGATAAAGAAGATTCAAAGAGAGTGAGATGCCAGCTCCTTTCATTCAGTCAGTAGCTTCAAACATTTCTGGTATATGAAAAACATGTTTTTCAATGGCAAAAATCAATGAATATTGTAAATGCACAAACAGTAATATCTCCACATTGCAAGGTGCAATTCTGAAATTTTTTGCTTTTTCCTGCTAATCCTAGCATGATAAAGAAGATTCAAAGAGAGTGAGATGCCAGCTCCTTTCATTCAGTCAGTAGCTTCAAACATTTCTGGTATATGAAAAACATGTTTTTCAATGGCAAAAATCAATGAATATTGTAAATGCACAAACAGTAATATCTCCACATTGCACGGTGCAATTCTGAAATTTTTTGCTTTTTCCTGTTAATCCTAGCATGATAAAGAAGATTCAAAGAGAGTGAGATGCCAGCTCCTTTCATTCAGTCAGTAGCTTCAAACATTTCTGGTATATGAAAAACATGTTTTTCAATGGCAAAAATCAATGAATATTGTAAATGCACAAACAGTAATATCTCCACATTGCAAGGTGCAATTCTGAAATTTTTAGCTTTTTCCTGCTAATCCTAGCATGATAAAGAAGATTCAAAGAGAGTGAGATGCCAGCTCCTTTCATTCAGTCAGTAGCTTCAAACATTTCTGGTATATGAAAAACATGTTTTTCAATGGCAAAAATCAATGAATATTGTAAATGCACAAACAGTAATATCTCCACATTGCAAGGTGCAATTCTGAAATTTTTTGCTTTTTCCTGCTAATCCTAGCATGATAAAGAAGATTCAAAGAGAGTGAGATGCCAGCTCCTTTCATTCAGTCAGTAGCTTCAAACATTTCTGGTATATGAAAAACATGTTTTTCAATGGCAAAAATCAATGAATATTGTAAATGCACAAACAGTAAATCTCCACATTGCACGGTGCAATTCTGAAATTTTTAGCTTTTTCCTGTTAATCCTAGCATGATAAAGAAGATTCAAAGAGAGTGAGATGCCAGCTCCTTTCATTCAGTCAGTAGCTTCAAACATTTCTGGTATATGAAAAACATGTTTTTCAATGGCAAAAATCAATGAATATTGTAAATGCACAAACAGTAATATCTCCACATTGCAAGGTGCAATTCTGAAATTTTTTGCTTTTTCCTGTTAATCCTAGCATGATAAAGAAGATTCAAAGAGAGTGAGATGCCAGCTCCTTTCATTCAGTCAGTAGCTTCAAACATTTCTGGACGTTCTTCAATGGCAAAAATCAATGAATATTGTAAATGCACAAACAGTAATATCTCCACATTGCAAGGTGCAATTCTGAAATTTTTAGCTTTTTCCTGCTAATCCTAGCATGATAAAGAAGATTCAAAGAGAGTGAGATGCCAGCTCCTTTCATTCAGTCAGTAGCTTCAAACATTTCTGGTATATGAAAAACATGTTTTTCAATGGCAAAAATCAATGAATATTGTAAATGCACAAACAGTAATATCTCCACATTGCAAGGTGCAATTCTGAAATTTTTGCTTTTTCCTGTTAATCCTAGCATGATAAAGAAGATTCAAAGAGAGTGAGATGCCAGCTCCTTTCATTCAGTCAGTAGCTTCAAACATTTCTGGTATATGAAAAACATGTTTTTCAATGGCAAAAATCAATGAATATTGTAAATGCACAAACAGTAATATCTCCACATTGCACGGTGCAATTCTGAAATTTTTTAGCTTTTTCCTGTTAATCCTAGCATGATAAAGAAGATTCAAAGAGAGTGAGATGCCAGCTCCTTTCATTCAGTCAGTAGCTTCAAACATTTCTGGTATATGAAAAACATGTTTTTCAATGGCAAAAATCAATGAATATTGTAAATGCACAAACAGTAATATCTCCACATTGCACGGTGCAATTCTGAAATTTTTAGCTTTTTCCTGCTAATCCTAGCATGATAAAGAAGATTCAAAGAGAGTGAGATGCCAGCTCCTTTCATTCAGTCAGTAGCTTCAAACATTTCTGGGTATATGAAAAACATGTTTTTCAATGGCAAAAATCAATGAATATTGTAAATGCACAAACAGTAATATCTCCACATTGCAAGGTGCAATTCTGAAATTTTTAGCTTTTTCCTGTTAATCCTAGCATGATAAAGAAGATTCAAAGAGAGTGAGATGCCAGCTCCTTTCATTCAGTCAGTAGCTTCAAACATTTCTGGACGTTTTTCAATGGCAAAAATCAATGAATATTGTAAATGCACAAACAGTAATATCTCCACATTGCAAGGTGCAATTCTGAAATTTTTAGCTTTTTCCTGCTAATCCTAGCATGATAAAGAAGATTCAAAGAGAGTGAGATGCCAGCTCCTTTCATTCAGTCAGTAGCTTCAAACATTTCTGGTATATGAAAAACATGTTTTTCAATGGCAAAAATCAATGAATATTGTAAATGCACAAACAGTAATATCTCCACATTGCACGGTGCAATTCTGAAATTTTTAGCTTTTTCCTGTTAATCCTAGCATGATAAAGAAGATTCAAAGAGAGTGAGATGCCAGCTCCTTTCATTCAGTCAGTAGCTTCAAACATTTCTGGTATATGAAAAACATGTTTTTCAATGGCAAAAATCAATGAATATTGTAAATGCACAAACAGTAATATCTCCACATTGCACGGTGCAATTCTGAAATTTTTAGCTTTTCCTGCTAATCCTAGCATGATAAAGAAGATTCAAAGAGAGTGAGATGCCAGCTCCTTTCATTCAGTCAGTAGCTTCAAACATTTCTGGTATATGAAAAACATGTTTTTCAATGGCAAAAATCAATGAATATTGTAAATGCACAAACAGTAATATCTCCACATTGCACGGTGCAATTCTGAAATTTTTAGCTTTTTCCTGTTAATCCTAGCATGATAAAGAAGATTCAAAGAGAGTGAGATGCCAGCTCCTTTCATTCAGTCAGTAGCTTCAAACATTTCTGGTATATGAAAAACATGTTTTTCAATGGCAAAAATCAATGAATATTGTAAATGCACAAACAGTAATATCTCCACATTGCAAGGTGCAATTCTGAAATTTTTAGCTTTTTCCTGCTAATCCTAGCATGATAAAGAAGATTCAAAGAGAGTGAGATGCCAGCTCCTTTCATTCAGTCAGTAGCTTCAAACATTTCTGGTATATGAAAAACATGTTTTTCAATGGCAAAAATCAATGAATATTGTAAATGCACAAACAGTAATATCTCCACATTGCAAGGTGCAATTCTGAAATTTTTTGCTTTTTCCTGCTAATGCTAGCATGATAAAGAAGATTCAAAGAGAGTGAGATGCCAGCTCCTTTCATTCAGTCAGTAGCTTCAAACATTTCTGGTATATGAAAAACATGTTTTTCAATGGCAAAAAACAATGAATATTGTAAATGCACAAACAGTAATATCTCCACATTGCACGGTGCAATTCTGAAATTTTTAGCTTTTTCCTGCTAATCCTAGCATGATAAAGAAGATTCAAAGAGAGTGAGATGCCAGCTCCTTTCATTCAGTCAGTAGCTTCAAACATTTCTGGTTTATGAAAAACATGTTTTTCAATGGCAAAAATCAATGAATATTGTAAATGCACAAACAGTAATATCTCCACATTGCACGGTGCAATTCTGAAATTTTTAGCTTTTTCCTGTTAATCCTAGCATGATAAAGAAGATTCAAAGAGAGTGAGATGCCAGCTCCTTTCATTCAGTCAGTAGCTTCAAACATTTCTGGTATATGAAAAACATGTTTTTCAATGGCAAAAATCAATGAATATTGTAAATGCACAAACAGTAATATCTCCACATTGCAAGGTGCAATTCTGAAATTTTTAGCTTTTTCCTGCTAATCCTAGCATGATAAAGAAGATTCAAAGAGAGTGAGATGCCAGCTCCTTTCATTCAGTCAGTAGCTTCAAACATTTCTGGTATATGAAAAACATGTTTTTCAATGGCAAAAATCAATGAATATTGTAAATGCACAAACAGTAATATCTCCACATTGCAAGGTGCAATTCTGAAATTTTTTGCTTTTTCCTGCTAATCCTAGCATGATAAAGAAGATTCAAAGAGAGTGAGATGCCAGCTCCTTTCATTCAGTCAGTAGCTTCAAACATTTCTGGTATATGAAAAACATGTTTTTCAATGGCAAAAATCAATGAATATTGTAAATGCACAAACAGTAATATCTCCACATTGCACGGTGCAATTCTGAAATTTTTTGCTTTTTCCTGTTAATCCTAGCATGATAAAGAAGATTCAAAGAGAGTGAGATGCCAGCTCCTTTCATTCAGTCAGTAGCTTCAAACATTTCTGGTATATGAAAAACATGTTTTTCAATGGCAAAAATCAATGAATATTGTAAATGCACAAACAGTAATATCTCCACATTGCAAGGTGCAATTCTGAAATTTTTAGCTTTTTCCTGCTAATCCTAGCATGATAAAGAAGATTCAAAGAGAGTGAGATGCCAGCTCCTTTCATTCAGTCAGTAGCTTCAAACATTTCTGGTATATGAAAAACATGTTTTTCAATGGCAAAAATCAATGAATATTGTAAATGCACAAACAGTAATATCTCCACATTGCAAGGTGCAATTCTGAAATTTTTTGCTTTTTCCTGCTAATCCTAGCATGATAAAGAAGATTCAAAGAGAGTGAGATGCCAGCTCCTTTCATTCAGTCAGTAGCTTCAAACATTTCTGGTATATGAAAAACATGTTTTTCAATGGCAAAAATCAATGAATATTGTAAATGCACAAACAGTAATATCTCCACATTGCACGGTGCAATTCTGAAATTTTTAGCTTTTTCCTGTTAATCCTAGCATGATAAAGAAGATTCAAAGAGAGTGAGATGCCAGCTCCTTTCATTCAGTCAGTAGCTTCAAACATTTCTGGTATATGAAAAACATGTTTTTCAATGGCAAAAATCAATGAATATTGTAAATGCACAAACAGTAATATCTCCACATTGCAAGGTGCAATTCTGAAATTTTTTGCTTTTTCCTGTTAATCCTAGCATGATAAAGAAGATTCAAAGAGAGTGAGATGCCAGCTCCTTTCATTCAGTCAGTAGCTTCAAACATTTCTGGACGTTTTTCAATGGCAAAAATCAATGAATATTGTAAATGCACAAACAGTAATATCTCCACATTGCAAGGTGCAATTCTGAAATTTTTAGCTTTTTCCTGCTAATCCTAGCATGATAAAGAAGATTCAAAGAGAGTGAGATGCCAGCTCCTTTCATTCAGTCAGTAGCTTCAAACATTTCTGGTATATGAAAAACATGTTTTTCAATGGCAAAAATCAATGAATATTGTAAATGCACAAACAGTAATATCTCCACATTGCAAGGTGCAATTCTGAAATTTTTTGCTTTTTCCTGTTAATCCTAGCATGATAAAGAAGATTCAAAGAGAGTGAGATGCCAGCTCCTTTCATTCAGTCAGTAGCTTCAAACATTTCTGGTATATGAAAAACATGTTTTTCAATGGCAAAAATCAATGAATATTGTAAATGCACAAACAGTAATATCTCCACATTGCACGGTGCAATTCTGAAATTTTTAGCTTTTTCCTGTTAATCCTAGCATGATAAAGAAGATTCAAAGAGAGTGAGATGCCAGCTCCTTTCATTCAGTCAGTAGCTTCAAACATTTCTGGTATATGAAAAACATGTTTTTCAATGGCAAAAATCAATGAATATTGTAAATGCACAAACAGTAATATCTCCACATTGCACGGTGCAATTCTGAAATTTTTAGCTTTTTCCTGCTAATCCTAGCATGATAAAGAAGATTCAAAGAGAGTGAGATGCCAGCTCCTTTCATTCAGTCAGTAGCTTCAAACATTTCTGGTATATGAAAAACATGTTTTTCAATGGCAAAAATCAATGAATATTGTAAATGCACAAACAGTAATATCTCCACATTGCAAGGTGCAATTCTGAAATTTTTAGCTTTTTCCTGTTAATCCTAGCATGATAAAGAAGATTCAAAGAGAGTGAGATGCCAGCTCCTTTCATTCAGTCAGTAGCTTCAAACATTTCTGGACGTTTTTCAATGGCAAAAATCAATGAATATTGTAAATGCACAAACAGTAATATCTCCACATTGCAAGGTGCAATTCTGAAATTTTTAGCTTTTTCCTGCTAATCCTAGCATGATAAAGAAGATTCAAAGAGAGTGAGATGCCAGCTCCTTTCATTCAGTCAGTAGCTTCAAACATTTCTGGTATATGAAAAACATGTTTTTCAATGGCAAAAATCAATGAATATTGTAAATGCACAAACAGTAATATCTCCACATTGCACGGTGCAATTCTGAAATTTTTTGCTTTTTCCTGCTAATCCTAGCATGATAAAGAAGATTCAAAGAGAGTGAGATGCCAGCTCCTTTCATTCAGTCAGTAGCTTCAAACATTTCTGGTATATGAAAAACATGTTTTTCAATGGCAAAAATCAATGAATATTGTAAATGCACAAACAGTAATATCTCCACATTGCACGGTGCAATTCTGAAATTTTTAGCTTTTTCCTGTTAATCCTAGCATGATAAAGAAGATTCAAAGAGAGTGAGATGCCAGCTCCTTTCATTCAGTCAGTAGCTTCAAACATTTCTGGTATATGAAAAACATGTTTTTCAATGGCAAAAATCAATGAATATTGTAAATGCACAAACAGTAATATCTCCACATTGCACGGTGCAATTCTGAAATTTTTAGCTTTTTCCTGCTAATCCTAGCATGATAAAGAAGATTCAAAGAGAGTGAGATGCCAGCTCCTTTCATTCAGTCAGTAGCTTCAAACATTTCTGGTATATGAAAAACATGTTTTTCAATGGCAAAAATCAATGAATATTGTAAATGCACAAACAGTAATATCTCCACATTGCACGGTGCAATTCTGAAATTTTTAGCTTTTTCCTGTTAATCCTAGCATGATAAAGAAGATTCAAAGAGAGTGAGATGCCAGCTCCTTTCATTCAGTCAGTAGCTTCAAACATTTCTGGTATATGAAAAACATGTTTTTCAATGGCAAAAATCAATGAATATTGTAAATGCACAAACAGTAATATCTCCACATTGCAAGGTGCAATTCTGAAATTTTTAGCTTTTTCCTGCTAATCCTAGCATGATAAAGAAGATTCAAAGAGAGTGAGATGCCAGCTCCTTTCATTCAGTCAGTAGCTTCAAACATTTCTGGTATATGAAAAACATGTTTTTCAATGGCAAAAATCAATGAATATTGTAAATGCACAAACAGTAATATCTCCACATTGCAAGGTGCAATTCTGAAATTTTTTGCTTTTTCCTGCTAATGCAAGCATGATAAAGAAGATTCAAAGAGAGTGAGATGCCAGCTCCTTTCATTCAGTCAGTAGCTTCAAACATTTCTGGTATATGAAAAACATGTTTTTCAATGGCAAAAAACAATGAATATTGTAAATGCACAAACAGTAATATCTCCACATTGCACGGTGCAATTCTGAAATTTTTAGCTTTTTCCTGCTAATCCTAGCATGATAAAGAAGATTCAAAGAGAGTGAGATGCCAGCTCCTTTCATTCAGTCAGTAGCTTCAAACATTTCTGGTATATGAAAAACATGTTTTTCAATGGCAAAAATCAATGAATATTGTAAATGCACAAACAGTAATATCTCCACATTGCACGGTGCAATTCTGAAATTTTTAGCTTTTTCCTGTTAATCCTAGCATGATAAAGAAGATTCAAAGAGAGTGAGATGCCAGCTCCTTTCATTCAGTCAGTAGCTTCAAACATTTCTGGTATATGAAAAACATGTTTTTCAATGGCAAAAATCAATGAATATTGTAAATGCACAAACAGTAATATCTCCACATTGCACGGTGCAATTCTGAAATTTTTAGCTTTTTCCTGCTAATCCTAGCATGATAAAGAAGATTCAAAGAGAGTGAGATGCCAGCTCCTTTCATTCAGTCAGTAGCTTCAAACATTTCTGGTATATGAAAAACATGTTTTTCAATGGCAAAAATCAATGAATATTGTAAATGCACAAACAGTAATATCTCCACATTGCACGGTGCAATTCTGAAATTTTTAGCTTTTTCCTGTTAATCCTAGCATGATAAAGAAGATTCAAAGAGAGTGAGATGCCAGCTCCTTTCATTCAGTCAGTAGCTTCAAACATTTCTGGTATATGAAAAACATGTTTTTCAATGGCAAAAATCAATGAATATTGTAAATGCACAAACAGTAATATCTCCACATTGCAAGGTGCAATTCTGAAATTTTTAGCTTTTTCCTGCTAATCCTAGCATGATAAAGAAGATTCAAAGAGAGTGAGATGCCAGCTCCTTTCATTCAGTCAGTAGCTTCAAACATTTCTGGTATATGAAAAACATGTTTTTCAATGGCAAAAATCAATGAATATTGTAAATGCACAAACAGTAATATCTCCACATTGCAAGGTGCAATTCTGAAATTTTTTGCTTTTTCCTGCTAATCCTAGCATGATAAAGAAGATTCAAAGAGAGTGAGATGCCAGCTCCTTTCATTCAGTCAGTAGCTTCAAACATTTCTGGTATATGAAAAACATGTTTTTCAATGGCAAAAAACAATGAATATTGTAAATGCACAAACAGTAATATCTCCACATTGCACGGTGCAATTCTGAAATTTTTAGCTTTTTCCTGCTAATCCTAGCATGATAAAGAAGATTCAAAGAGAGTGAGATGCCAGCTCCTTTCATTCAGTCAGTAGCTTCAAACATTTCTGGTATATGAAAAACATGTTTTTCAATGGCAAAAATCAATGAATATTGTAAATGCACAAACAGTAATATCTCCACATTGCAAGGTGCAATTCTGAAATTTTTAGCTTTTTCCTGTTAATCCTAGCATGATAAAGAAGATTCAAAGAGAGTGAGATGCCAGCTCCTTTCATTCAGTCAGTAGCTTCAAACATTTCTGGACGTTTTTCAATGGCAAAAATCAATGAATATTGTAAATGCACAAACAGTAATATCTCCACATTGCAAGGTGCAATTCTGAAATTTTTAGCTTTTTCCTGCTAATCCTAGCATGATAAAGAAGATTCAAAGAGAGTGAGATGCCAGCTCCTTTCATTCAGTCAGTAGCTTCAAACATTTCTGGTATATGAAAAACATGTTTTTCAATGGCAAAAATCAATGAATATTGTAAATGCACAAACAGTAATATCTCCACATTGCACGGTGCAATTCTGAAATTTTTAGCTTTTTCCTGCTAATCCTAGCATGATAAAGAAGATTCAAAGAGATTGAGATGCCAGCTCCTTTCATTCAGTCAGTAGCTTCAAACATTTCTGGTATATGAAAAACATGTTTTTCAATGGCAAAAATCAATGAATATTGTAAATGCACAAACAGTAATATCTCCACATTGCACGGTGCAATTCTGAAATTTTTAGCTTTTTCCTGTTAATCCTAGCATGATAAAGAAGATTCAAAGAGAGTGAGATGCCAGCTCCTTTCATTCAGTCAGTAGCTTCAAACATTTCTGGTATATGAAAAACATGTTTTTCAATGGCAAAAATCAATGAATATTGTAAATGCACAAACAGTAATATCTCCACATTGCAAGGTGCAATTCTGAAATTTTTAGCTTTTTCCTGCTAATCCTAGCATGATAAAGAAGATTCAAAGAGAGTGAGATGCCAGCTCCTTTCATTCAGTCAGTAGCTTCAAACATTTCTGGTATATGAAAAACATGTTTTTCAATGGCAGAAATCAATGAATATTGTAAATGCACAAACAGTAATATCTCCACATTGCAAGGTGCAATTCTGAAATTTTTTGCTTTTTCCTGCTAATCCTAGCATGATAAAGAAGATTCAAAGAGAGTGAGATGCCAGCTCCTTTCATTCAGTCAGTAGCTTCAAACATTTCTGGTATATGAAAAACATGTTTTTCAATGGCAAAAATCAATGAATATTGTAAATGCACAAACAGTAATATCTCCACATTGCATGGTGCAATTCTGAAATTTTTTGCTTTTTCCTGTTAATCCTAGCATGATAAAGAAGATTCAAAGAGAGTGAGATGCCAGCTCCTTTCATTCAGTCAGTAGCTTCAAACATTTCTGGTATATGAAAAACATGTTTTTCAATGGCAAAAATCAATGAATATTGTAAATGCACAAACAGTAATATCTCCACATTGCAAGGTGCAATTCTGAAATTTTTAGCTTTTTCCTGCTAATCCTAGCATGATAAAGAAGATTCAAAGAGAGTGAGATGCCAGCTCCTTTCATTCAGTCAGTAGCTTCAAACATTTCTGGTATATGAAAAACATGTTTTTCAATGGCAAAAATCAATGAATATTGTAAATGCACAAACAGTAATATCTCCACATTGCAAGGTGCAATTCTGAAATTTTTTGCTTTTTCCTGCTAATCCTAGCATGATAAAGAAGATTCAAAGAGAGTGAGATGCCAGCTCCTTTCATTCAGTCAGTAGCTTCAAACATTTCTGGTATATGAAAAACATGTTTTTCAATGGCAAAAATCAATGAATATTGTAAATGCACAAACAGTAATATCTCCACATTGCACGGTGCAATTCTGAAATTTTTAGCTTTTTCCTGTTAATCCTAGCATGATAAAGAAGATTCAAAGAGAGTGAGATGCCAGCTCCTTTCATTCAGTCAGTAGCTTCAAACATTTCTGGTATATGAAAAACATGTTTTTCAATGGCAAAAATCAATGAATATTGTAAATGCACAAACAGTAATATCTCCACATTGCAAGGTGCAATTCTGAAATTTTTTGCTTTTTCCTGTTAATCCTAGCATGATAAAGAAGATTCAAAGAGAGTGAGATGCCAGCTCCTTTCATTCAGTCAGTAGCTTCAAACATTTCTGGTATATGAAAAACATGTTTTTCAATGGCAAAAATCAATGAATATTGTAAATGCACAAACAGTAATATCTCCACATTGCACGGTGCAATTCTGAAATTTTTAGCTTTTTCCTGTTAATCCTAGCATGATAAAGAAGATTCAAAGAGAGTGAGATGCCAGCTCCTTTCATTCAGTCAGTAGCTTCAAACATTTCTGGACGTTTTTCAATGGCAAAAATCAATGAATATTGTAAATGCACAAACAGTAATATCTCCACATTGCAAGGTGCAATTCTGAAATTTTTTGCTTTTTCCTGCTAATCCTAGCATGATAAAGAAGATTCAAAGAGAGTGAGATGCCAGCTCCTTTCATTCAGTCAGTAGCTTCAAACATTTCTGGTATATGAAAAACATGTTTTTCAATGGCAAAAATCAATGAATATTGTAAATGCACAAACAGTAATATCTCCACATTGCACGGTGCAATTCTGAAATTTTTAGCTTTTTCCTGTTAATCCTAGCATGATAAAGAAGATTCAAAGAGAGTGAGATGCCAGCTCCTTTCATTCAGTCAGTAGCTTCAAACATTTCTGGTATATGAAAAATATGTTTTTCAATGGCAAAAATCAATGAATATTGTAAATGCACAAACAGTAATATCTCCACATTGCAAGGTGCAATTCTGAAATTTTTAGCTTTTTCCTGTTAATCCTAGCATGATAAAGAAGATTCAAAGAGAGTGAGATGCCAGCTCCTTTCATTCAGTCAGTAGCTTCAAACATTTCTGGACGTTTTTCAATGGCAAAAATCAATGAATATTGTAAATGCACAAACAGTAATATCTCCACATTGCAAGGTGCAATTCTGAAATTTTTTGCTTTTTCCTGTTAATCCTAGCATGATAAAGAAGATTCAAAGAGAGTGAGATGCCAGCTCCTTTCATTCAGTCAGTAGCTTCAAACATTTCTGGTATATGAAAAACATGTTTTTCAATGGCAAAAATCAATGAATATTGTAAATGCACAAACAGTAATATCTCCACATTGCAAGGTGCAATTCTGAAATTTTTAGCTTTTTCCTGCTAATCCTAGCATGATAAAGAAGATTCAAAGAGAGTGAGATGCCAGCTCCTTTCATTCAGTCAGTAGCTTCAAACATTTCTGGTATATGAAAAACATGTTTTTCAATGGCAAAAATCAATGAATATTGTAAATGCACAAACAGTAATATCTCCACATTGCACGGTGCAATTCTGAAATTTTTTGCTTTTTCCTGTTAATCCTAGCATGATAAAGAAGATTCAAAGAGAGTGAGATGCCAGCTCCTTTCATTCAGTAAGTAGCTTCAAACATTTCTGGTATATGAAAAACATGTTTTTCAATGGCAAAAATCAATGAATATTGTAAATGCACAAACAGTAATATCTCCACATTGCAAGGTGCAATTCTGAAATTTTTAGCTTTTTCCTGTTAATCCTAGCATGATAAAGAAGATTCAAAGAGAGTGAGATGCCAGCTCCTTTCATTCAGTCAGTAGCTTCAAACATTTCTGGACGTTTTTCAATGGCAAAAATCAATGAATATTGTAAATGCACAAACAGTAATATCTCCACATTGCAAGGTGCAATTCTGAAATTTTTAGCTTTTTCCTGTTAATCCTAGCATGATAAAGAAGATTCAAAGAGAGTGAGATGCCAGCTCCTTTCATTCAGTCAGTAGCTTCAAACATTTCTGGACGTTTTTCAATGGCAAAAATCAATGAATATTGTAAATGCACAAACAGTAATATCTCCACATTGCAAGGTGCAATTCTGAAATTTTTAGCTTTTTCCTGTTAATCCTAGCATGATAAAGAAGATTCAAAGAGAGTGAGATGCCAGCTCCTTTCATTCAGTCAGTAGCTTCAAACATTTCTGGTATATGAAAAACATGTTTTTCAATGGCAAAAATCAATGAATATTGTAAATGCACAAACAGTAATATCTCCACATTGCACGGTGCAATTCTGAAATTTTTAGCTTTTTCCTGCTAATCCTAGCATGATAAAGAAGATTCAAAGAGAGTGAGATGCCAGCTCCTTTCATTCAGTCAGTAGCTTCAAACATTTCTGGTATATGAAAAACATGTTTTTCAATGGCAAAAATCAATGAATATTGTAAATGCACAAACAGTAATATCTCCACATTGCACGGTGCAATTCTGAAATTTTTAGCTTTTTCCTGTTAATCCTAGCATGATAAAGAAGATTCAAAGAGAGTGAGATGCCAGCTCCTTTCATTCAGTCAGTAGCTTCAAACATTTCTGGTATATGAAAAACATGTTTTTCAATGGCAAAAATCAATGAATATTGTAAATGCACAAACAGTAATATCTCCACATTGCAAGGTGCAATTCTGAAATTTTTTGCTTTTTCCTGCTAATCCTAGCATGATAAAGAAGATTCAAAGAGAGTGAGATGCCAGCTCCTTTCATTCAGTCAGTAGCTTCAAACATTTCTGGTATATGAAAAACATGTTTTTCAATGGCAAAAATCAATGAATATTGTAAATGCACAAACAGTAATATCTCCACATTGCAAGGTGCAATTCTGAAATTTTTTGCTTTTTCCTGCTAATCCTAGCATGATAAAGAAGATTCAAAGAGAGTGAGATGCCAGCTCCTTTCATTCAGTCAGTAGCTTCAAACATTTCTGGTATATGAAAAACATGTTTTTCAATGGCAAAAATCAATGAATATTGTAAATGCACAAACAGTAATATCTCCACATTGCACGGTGCAATTCTGAAATTTTTTGCTTTTTCCTGTTAATCCTAGCATGATAAAGAAGATTCAAAGAGAGTGAGATGCCAGCTCCTTTCATTCAGTCAGTAGCTTCAAACATTTCTGGTATATGAAAAACATGTTTTTCAATGGCAAAAATCAATGAATATTGTAAATGCACAAACAGTAAAATCTCCACATTGCAAGGTGCAATTCTGAAATTTTTAGCTTTTTCCTGCTAATCCTAGCATGATAAAGAAGATTCAAAGAGAGTGAGATGCCAGCTCCTTTCATTCAGTCAGTAGCTTCAAACATTTCTGGTATATGAAAAACATGTTTTTCAATGGCAAAAATCAATGAATATTGTAAATGCACAAACAGTAATATCTCCACATTGCAAGGTGCAATTCTGAAATTTTTTGCTTTTTCCTGCTAATCCTAGCATGATAAAGAAGATTCAAAGAGAGTGAGATGCCAGCTCCTTTCATTCAGTCAGTAGCTTCAAACATTTCTGGTATATGAAAAACATGTTTTTCAATGGCAAAAATCAATGAATATTGTAAATGCACAAACAGTAATATCTCCACATTGCACGGTGCAATTCTGAAATTTTTAGCTTTTTCCTGTTAATCCTAGCATGATAAAGAAGATTCAAAGAGAGTGAGATGCCAGCTCCTTTCATTCAGTCAGTAGCTTCAAACATTTCTGGTATATGAAAAACATGTTTTTCAATGGCAAAAATCAATGAATATTGTAAATGCACAAACAGTAATATCTCCACATTGCAAGGTGCAATTCTGAAATTTTTTGCTTTTTCCTGCTAATCCTAGCATGATAAAGAAGATTCAAAGAGAGTGAGATGCCAGCTCCTTTCATTCAGTCAGTAGCTTCAAACATTTCTGGTATATGAAAAACATGTTTTTCAATGGCAAAAATCAATGAATATTGTAAATGCACAAACAGTAATATCTCCACATTGCAAGGTGCAATTCTGAAATTTTTTGCTTTTTCCTGTTAATCCTAGCATGATAAAGAAGATTCAAAGAGAGTGAGATGCCAGCTCCTTTCATTCAGTCAGTAGCTTCAAACATTTCTGGACGTTTTTCAATGGCAAAAATCAATGAATATTGTAAATGCACAAACAGTAATATCTCCACATTGCAAGGTGCAATTCTGAAATTTTTTGCTTTTTCCTGCTAATCCTAGCATGATAAAGAAGATTCAAAGAGAGTGAGATGCCAGCTCCTTTCATTCAGTCAGTAGCTTCAAACATTTCTGGTATATGAAAAACATGTTTTTCAATGGCAAAAATCAATGAATATTGTAAATGCACAAACAGTAATATCTCCACATTGCAATGTGCAATTCTGAAATTTTTTGCTTTTTCCTGCTAATCCTAGCATGATAAAGAAGATTCAAAGAGAGTGAGATGCCAGCTCCTTTCATTCAGTCAGTAGCTTCAAACATTTCTGGTATATGAAAAACATGTTTTTCAATGGCAAAAATCAATGAATATTGTAAATGCACAAACAGTAATATCTCCACATTGCAAGGTGCAATTCTGAAATTTTTAGCTTTTTCCTGTTAATCCTAGCATGATAAAGAAGATTCAAAGAGAGTGAGATGCCAGCTCCTTTCATTCAGTCAGTAGCTTCAAACATTTCTGGTATATGAAAAACATGTTTTTCAATGGCAAAAATCAATGAATATTGTAAATGCACAAACAGTAATATCTCCACATTGCAAGGTGCAATTCTGAAATTTTTAGCTTTTTCCTGTTAATCCTAGCATGATAAAGAAGATTCAAAGAGAGTGAGATGCCAGCTCCTTTCATTCAGTCAGTAGCTTCAAACATTTCTGGTATATGAAAAACATGTTTTTCAATGGCAAAAATCAATGAATATTGTAAATGCACAAACAGTAATATCTCCACATTGCACGGTGCAATTCTGAAATTTTTTGCTTTTTCCTGTTAATCCTAGCATGATAAAGAAGATTCAAAGAGAGTGAGATGCCAGCTCCTTTCATTCAGTCAGTAGCTTCAAACATTTCTGGTATATGAAAAACATGTTTTTCAATGGCAAAAATCAATGAATATTGTAAATGCACAAACAGTAATATCTCCACATTGCAAGGTGCAATTCTGAAATTTTTTGCTTTTTCCTGTTAATCCTAGCATGATAAAGAAGATTCAAAGAGAGTGAGATGCCAGCTCCTTTCATTCAGTCAGTAGCTTCAAACATTTCTGGTATATGAAAAACATGTTTTTCAATGGCAAAAATCAATGAATATTGTAAATGCACAAACAGTAATATCTCCACATTGCACGGTGCAATTCTGAAATTTTTAGCTTTTTCCTGTTAATCCTAGCATGATAAAGAAGATTCAAAGAGAGTGAGATGCCAGCTCCTTTCATTCAGTCAGTAGCTTCAAACATTTCTGGACGTTTTTCAATGGCAAAAATCAATGAATATTGTAAATGCACAAACAGTAATATCTCCACATTGCAAGGTGCAATTCTGAAATTTTTTGCTTTTTCCTGCTAATCCTAGCATGATAAAGAAGACTCAAAGAGAGTGAGATGCCAGCTCCTTTCATTCAGTCAGTAGCTTCAAACATTTCTGGTATATGAAAAACATGTTTTTCAATGGCAAAAATCAATGAATATTGTAAATGCACAAACAGTAATATCTCCACATTGCACGGTGCAATTCTGAAATTTTTAGCTTTTTCCTGTTAATCCTAGCATGATAAAGAAGATTCAAAGAGAGTGAGATTCCAGCTCCTTTCATTCAGTCAGTAGCTTCAAACATTTCTGGACGTTTTTCAATGGCAAAAATCAATGAATATTGTAAATGCACAAACAGTAATATCTCCACATTGCAAGGTGCAATTCTGAAATTTTTAGCTTTTTCCTGCTAATCCTAGCATGATAAAGAAGATTCAAAGAGAGTGAGATGCCAGCTCCTTTCATTCAGTCAGTAGCTTCAAACATTTCTGGTATATGAAAAACATGTTTTTCAATGGCAAAAATCAATGAATATTGTAAATGCACAAACAGTAATATCTCCACATTGCACGGTGCAATTCTGAAATTTTTAGCTTTCTCCTGTTAATCCTAGCATGATAAAGAAGATTCAAAGAGAGTGAGATGCCAGCTCCTTTCATTCAGTCAGTAGCTTCAAACATTTCTGGACGTTTTTCAATGGCAAAAATCAATGAATATTGTAAATGCACAAACAGTAATATCTCCACATTGCAAGGTGCAATTCTGAATTTTTTTGCTTTTTCCTGCTAATCCTAGCATGATAAAGAAGATTCAAAGAGAGTGAGATGCCAGCTCCTTTCATTCAGTCAGTAGCTTCAAACATTTCTGGTATATGAAAAACATGTTTTTCAATGGCAAAAATCAATGAATATTGTAAATGCACAAACAGTAATATCTCCACATTGCACGGTGCAATTCTGAAATTTTTAGCTTTTTCCTGTTAATCCTAGCATGATAAAGAAGATTCAAAGAGAGTGAGATGCCAGCTCCTTTCATTCAGTCAGTAGCTTCAAACATTTCTGGTATATGAAAAACATGTTTTTCAATGGCAAAAATCAATGAATATTGTAAATGCACAAACAGTAATATCTCCACATTGCAAGGTGCAATTCTGAAATTTTTAGCTTTTTCCTGTTAATCCTAGCATGATAAAGAAGATTCAAAGAGAGTGAGATGCCAGCTCCTTTCATTCAGTCAGTAGCTTCAAACATTTCTGGACGTTTTTCAATGGCAAAAATCAATGAATATTGTAAATGCACAAACAGTAATATCTCCACATTGCAAGGTGCAATTCTGAAATTTTTTGCTTTTTCCTGTTAATCCTAGCATGATAAAGAAGATTCAAAGAGAGTGAGATGCCAGCTCCTTTCATTCAGTCAGTAGCTTCAAACATTTCTGGTATATGAAAAACATGTTTTTCAATGGCAAAAATCAATGAATATTGTAAATGCACAAACAGTAATATCTCCACATTGCAAGGTGCAATTCTGAAATTTTTAGCTTTTTCCTGCTAATCCTAGCATGATAAAGAAGATTCAAAGAGAGTGAGATGCCAGCTCCTTTCATTCAGTCAGTAGCTTCAAACATTTCTGGTATATGAAAAACATGTTTTTCAATGGCAAAAATCAATGAATATTGTAAATGCACAAACAGTAATATCTCCACATTGCACGGTGCAATTCTGAAATTTTTTGCTTTATCCTGTTAATCCTAGCATGATAAAGAAGATTCAAAGAGAGTGAGATGCCAGCTCCTTTCATTCAGTCAGTAGCTTCAAACATTTCTGGTATATGAAAAACATGTTTTTCAATGGCAAAAATCAATGAATATTGTAAATGCACAAACAGTAATATCTCCACATTGCAAGGTGCAATTCTGAAATTTTTAGCTTTTTCCTGTTAATCCTAGCATGATAAAGAAGATTCAAAGAGAGTGAGATGCCAGCTCCTTTCATTCAGTCAGTAGCTTCAAACATTTCTGGACGTTTTTCAATGGCAAAAATCAATGAATATTGTAAATGCACAAACAGTAATATCTCCACATTGCAAGGTGCAATTCTGAAATTTTTAGCTTTTTCCTGTTAATCCTAGCATGATAAAGAAGATTCAAAGAGAGTGAGATGCCAGCTCCTTTCATTCAGTCAGTAGCTTCAAACATTTCTGGACGTTTTTCAATGGCAAAAATCAATGAATATTGTAAATGCACAAACAGTAATATCTCCACATTGCAAGGTGCAATTCTGAAATTTTTAGCTTTTTCCTGTTAATCCTAGCATGATAAAGAAGATTCAAAGAGAGTGAGATGCCAGCTCCTTTCATTCAGTCAGTAGCTTCAAACATTTCTGGTATATGAAAAACATGTTTTTCAATGGCAAAAATCAATGAATATTGTAAATGCACAAACAGTAATATCTCCACATTGCACGGTGCAATTATGAAATTTTTAGCTTTTTCCTGCTAATCCTAGCATGATAAAGAAGATTCAAAGAGAGTGAGATGCCAGCTCCTTTCATTCAGTCAGTAGCTTCAAACATTTCTGGTATATGAAAAACATGTTTTTCAATGGCAAAAATCAATGAATATTGTAAATGCACAAACAGTAATATCTCCACATTGCACGGTGCAATTCTGAAATTTTTAGCTTTTTCCTGTTAATCCTAGCATGATAAAGTAGATTCAAAGAGAGTGAGATGCCAGCTCCTTTCATTCAGTCAGTAGCTTCAAACATTTCTGGTATATGAAAAACATGTTTTTCAATGGCAAAAATCAATGAATATTGTAAATGCACAAACAGTAATATCTCCACATTGCAAGGTGCAATTCTGAAATTTTTTGCTTTTTCCTGCTAATCCTAGCATGATAAAGAAGATTCAAAGAGAGTGAGATGCCAGCTCCTTTCATTCAGTCAGTAGCTTCAAACATTTCTGGTATATGAAAAACATGTTTTTCAATGGCAAAAATCAATGAATATTGTAAATGCACAAACAGTAATATCTCCACATTGCAAGGTGCAATTCTGAAATTTTTTGCTTTTTCCTGCTAATCCTAGCATGATAAAGAAGATTCAAAGAGAGTGAGATGCCAGCTCCTTTCATTCAGTCAGTAGCTTCAAACATTTCTGGTATATGAAAAACATGTTTTTCAATGGCAAAAATCAATGAATATTGTAAATGCACAAACAGTAATATCTCCACATTGCACGGTGCAATTCTGAAATTTTTTGCTTTTTCCTGTTAATCCTAGCATGATAAAGAAGATTCAAAGAGAGTGAGATGCCAGCTCCTTTCATTCAGTCAGTAGCTTCAAACATTTCTGGTATATGAAAAACATGTTTTTCAATGGCAAAAATCAATGAATATTGTAAATGCACAAACAGTAAAATCTCCACATTGCAAGGTGCAATTCTGAAATTTTTAGCTTTTTCCTGCTAATCCTAGCATGATAAAGAAGATTCAAAGAGAGTGAGATGCCAGCTCCTTTCATTCAGTCAGTAGCTTCAAACATTTCTGGTATATGAAAAACATGTTTTTCAATGGCAAAAATCAATGAATATTGTAAATGCACAAACAGTAATATCTCCACATTGCAAGGTGCAATTCTGAAATTTTTTGCTTTTTCCTGCTAATCCTAGCATGATAAAGAAGATTCAAAGAGAGTGAGATGCCAGCTCCTTTCATTCAGTCAGTAGCTTCAAACATTTCTGGTATATGAAAAACATGTTTTTCAATGGCAAAAATCAATGAATATTGTAAATGCACAAACAGTAATATCTCCACATTGCACGGTGCAATTCTGAAATTTTTAGCTTTTTCCTGTTAATCCTAGCATGATAAAGAAGATTCAAAGAGAGTGAGATGCCAGCTCCTTTCATTCAGTCAGTAGCTTCAAACATTTCTGGTATATGAAAAACATGTTTTTCAATGGCAAAAATCAATGAATATTGTAAATGCACAAACAGTAATATCTCCACATTGCAAGGTGCAATTCTGAAATTTTTTGCTTTTTCCTGCTAATCCTAGCATGATAAAGAAGATTCAAAGAGAGTGAGATGCCAGATCCTTTCATTCAGTCAGTAGCTTCAAACATTTCTGGTATATGAAAAACATGTTTTTCAATGGCAAAAATCAATGAATATTGTAAATGCACAAACAGTAATATCTCCACATTGCAAGGTGCAATTCTGAAATTTTTTGCTTTTTCCTGTTAATCCTAGCATGATAAAGAAGATTCAAAGAGAGTGAGATGCCAGCTCCTTTCATTCAGTCAGTAGCTTCAAACATTTCTGGACGTTTTTCAATGGCAAAAATCAATGAATATTGTAAATGCACAAACAGTAATATCTCCACATTGCAAGGTGCAATTCTGAAATTTTTTGCTTTTTCCTGCTAATCCTAGCATGATAAAGAAGATTCAAAGAGAGTGAGATGCCAGCTCCTTTCATTCAGTCAGTAGCTTCAAACATTTCTGGTATATGAAAAACATGTTTTTCAATGGCAAAAATCAATGAATATTGTAAATGCACAAACAGTAATATCTCCACATTGCAAGGTGCAATTCTGAAATTTTTTGCTTTTTCCTGCTAATCCTAGCATGATAAAGAAGATTCAAAGAGAGTGAGATGCCAGCTCCTTTCATTCAGTCAGTAGCTTCAAACATTTCTGGTATATGAAAAACATGTTTTTCAATGGCAAAAATCAATGAATATTGTAAATGCACAAACAGTAATATCTCCACATTGCAAGGTGCAATTCTGAAATTTTTTGCTTTTTCCTGTTAATCCTAGCATGATAAAGAAGATTCAAAGAGAGTGAGATGCCAGCTCCTTTCATTCAGTCAGTAGCTTCAAACATTTCTGGTATATGAAAAACATGTTTTTCAATGGCAAAAATCAATGAATATTGTAAATGCACAAACAGTAATATCTCCACATTGCAAGGTGCAATTCTGAAATTTTTAGCTTTTTCCTGCTAATCCTAGCATGATAAAGAAGATTCAAAGAGAGTGAGATGCCAGCTCCTTTCATTCAGTCAGTAGCTTCAAACATTTCTGGTATATGAAAAACATGTTTTTCAATGGCAAAAATCAATGAATATTGTAAATGCACAAACAGTAATATCTCCACATTGCAAGGTGCAATTCTGAAATTTTTTGCTTTTTCCTGTTAATCCTAGCATGATAAAGAAGATTCAAAGAGAGTGAGATGCCAGCTCCTTTCATTCAGTCAGTAGCTTCAAACATTTCTGGTATATGAAAAACATGTTTTTCAATGGCAAAAATCAATGAATATTGTAAATGCACAAACAGTAATATCTCCACATTGCACGGTGCAATTCTGAAATTTTTAGCTTTTTCCTGTTAATCCTAGCATGATAAAGAAGATTCAAAGAGAGTGAGATGCCAGCTCCTTTCATTCAGTCAGTAGCTTCAAACATTTCTGGACGTTTTTCAATGGCAAAAATCAATGAATATTGTAAATGCACAAACAGTAATATCTCCACATTGCAAGGTGCAATTCTGAAATTTTTTGCTTTTTCCTGCTAATCCTAGCATGATAAAGAAGACTCAAAGAGAGTGAGATGCCAGCTCCTTTCATTCAGTCAGTAGCTTCAAACATTTCTGGTATATGAAAAACATGTTTTTCAATGGCAAAAATCAATGAATATTGTAAATGCACAAACAGTAATATCTCCACATTGCACGGTGCAATTCTGAAATTTTTAGCTTTTTCCTGTTAATCCTAGCATGATAAAGAAGATTCAAAGAGAGTGAGATGCCAGCTCCTTTCATTCAGTCAGTAGCTTCAAACATTTCTGGACGTTTTTCAATGGCAAAAATCAATGAATATTGTAAATGCACAAACAGTAATATCTCCACATTGCAAGGTGCAATTCTGAAATTTTTAGCTTTTTCCTGCTAATCCTAGCATGATAAAGAAGATTCAAAGAGAGTGAGATGCCAGCTCCTTTCATTCAGTCAGTAGCTTCAAACATTTCTGGTATATGAAAAACATGTTTTTCAATGGCAAAAATCAATGAATATTGTAAATGCACAAACAGTAATATCTCCACATTGCAAGGTGCAATTCTGAAATTTTTTGCTTTTTCCTGTTAAACCTAGCATGATAAAGAAGATTCAAAGAGAGTGAGATGCCAGCTCCTTTCATTCAGTCAGTAGCTTCAAACATTTCTGGTATATGAAAAACATGTTTTTCAATGGCAAAAATCAATGAATATTGTAAATGCACAAACAGTAATATCTCCACATTGCACGGTGCAATTCTGAAATTTTTAGCTTTTTCCTGTTAATCCTAGCATGATAAAGAAGATTCAAAGAGAGTGAGATGCCAGCTCCTTTCATTCAGTCAGTAGCTTCAAACATTTCTGGTATATGAAAAACATGTTTTTCAATGGCAAAAATCAATGAATATTGTAAATGCACAAACAGTAATATCTCCACATTGCACGGTGCAATTCTGAAATTTTTAGCTTTTTCCTGCTAATCCTAGCATGATAAAGAAGATTCAAAGAGAGTGAGATGCCAGCTCCTTTCATTCAGTCAGTAGCTTCAAACATTTCTGGTATATGAAAAACATGTTTTTCAATGGCAAAAATCAATGAATATTGTAAATGCACAAACAGTAATATCTCCACATTGCAAGGTGCAATTCTGAAATTTTTTGCTTTTTCCTGCTAATCCTAGCATGATAAAGAAGATTCAAAGAGAGTGAGATGCCAGCTCCTTTCATTCAGTCAGTAGCTTCAAACATTTCTGGATGTTTTTCAATGGCAAAAATCAATGAATATTGTAAATGCACAAACAGTAATATCTCCACATTGCAAGGTGCAATTCTGAAATTTTTAGCTTTTTCCTGTTAATCCTAGCATGATAAAGAAGATTCAAAGAGAGTGAGATGCCAGCTCCTTTCATTCAGTCAGTAGCTTCAAACATTTCTGGTATATGAAAAACATGTTTTTCAATGGCAAAAATCAATGAATATTGTAAATGCACAAACAGTAATATCTCCACATTGCACGGTGCAATTCTGAAATTTTTAGCATTTTCCTGTTAATCCTAGCATGATAAAGAAGATTCAAAGAGAGTGAGATGCCAGCTCCTTTCATTCAGTCAGTAGCTTCAAACATTTCTGGTATATGAAAAACATGTTTTTCAATGGCAAAAATCAATGAATATTGTAAATGCACAAACAGTAATATCTCCACATTGCAAGGTGCAATTCTGAAATTTTTAGCTTTTTCCTGTTAATCCTAGCATGATAAAGAAGATTCAAAGAGAGTGAGATGCCAGCTCCTTTCATTCAGTCAGTAGCTTCAAACATTTCTGGTATATGAAAAACATGTTTTTCAATGGCAAAAATCAATGAATATTGTAAATGCACAAACAGTAATATCTCCACATTGCACGGTGCAATTCTGAAATTTTTAGCTTTTTCCTGCTAATCCTAGCATGATAAAGAAGATTCAAAGAGAGTGAGATGCCAGCTCCTTTCATTCAGTCAGTAGCTTCAAACATTTCTGGTATATGAAAAACATGTTTTTCAATGGCAAAAATCAATGAATATTGTAAATGCACAAACAGTAATATCTCCACATTGCAAGGTGCAATTCTGAAATTTTTAGCTTTTTCCTGTTAATCCTAGCATGATAAAGAAGATTCAAAGAGAGTGAGATGCCAGCTCCTTTCATTCAGTCAGTAGCTTCAAACATTTCTGGACGTTTTTCAATGGCAAAAATCAATGAATATTGTAAATGCACAAACAGTAATATCTCCACATTGCAAGGTGCAATTCTGAAATTTTTTGCTTTTTCCTGCTAATCCTAGCATGATAAAGAAGATTCAAAGAGAGTGAGATGCCAGCTCCTTTCATTCAGTCAGTAGCTTCAAACATTTCTGGTATATGAAAAACATGTTTTTCAATGGCAAAAATCAATGAATATTGTAAATGCACAAACAGTAATATCTCCACATTGCACGGTGCAATTCTGAAATTTTTAGCTTTTTCCTGTTAATCCTAGCATGATAAAGAAGATTCAAAGAGAGTGAGATGCCAGCTCCTTTCATTCAGTCAGTAGCTTCAAACATTTCTGGACGTTTTTCAATGGCAAAAATCAATGAATATTGTAAATGCACAAACAGTAATATCTCCACATTGCAAGGTGCAATTCTGAAATTTTTAGCTTTTTCCTGCTAATCCTAGCATGATAAAGAAGATTCAGAGTGAGATGCCAGCTCCTTTCATTCAGTCAGTAGCTTCAAACATTTCTGGTATATGAAAAACATGTTTTTCAATGGCAAAAATCAATGAATATTGTAAATGCACAAACAGTAATATCTCCACATTGCAAGGTGCAATTCTGAAATTTTTTGCTTTTTCCTGTTAATCCTAGCATGATAAAGAAGATTCAAAGAGAGTGAGATGCCAGCTCCTTTCATTCAGTCAGTAGCTTCAAACATTTCTGGTATATGAAAAACATGTTTTTCAATGGCAAAAATCAATGAATATTGTAAATGCACAAACAGTAATATCTCCACATTGCACGGTGCAATTCTGAAATTTTTAGCTTTTTCCTGTTAATCCTAGCATGATAAAGAAGATTCAAAGAGAGTGAGATGCCAGCTCCTTTCATTCAGTCAGTAGCTTCAAACATTTCTGGTATATGAAAAACATGTTTTTCAATGGCAAAAATCAATGAATATTGTAAATGCACAAACAGTAATATCTCCACATTGCACGGTGCAATTCTGAAATTTTTAGCTTTTTCCTGCTAATCCTAGCATGATAAAGAAGATTCAAAGAGAGTGAGATGCCAGCTCCTTTCATTCAGTCAGTAGCTTCAAACATTTCTGGTATATGAAAAACATGTTTTTCAATGGCAAAAATCAATGAATATTGTAAATGCACAAACAGTAATATCTCCACATTGCACGGTGCAATTCTGAAATTTTTAGCTTTTTCCTGCTAATCCTAGCATGATAAAGAAGATTCAAAGAGAGTGAGATGCCAGCTCCTTTCATTCAGTCAGTAGCTTCAAACATTTCTGGTATATGAAAAACATGTTTTTCAATGGCAAAAATCAATGAATATTGTAAATGCACAAACAGTAATATCTCCACATTGCACGGTGCAATTCTGAAATTTTTAGCTTTTTCCTGCTAATCCTAGCATGATAAAGAAGATTCAAAGAGAGTGAGATGCCAGCTCCTTTCATTCAGTCAGTAGCTTCAAACATTTCTGGTATATGAAAAACATGTTTTTCAATGGCAAAAATCAATGAATATTGTAAATGCACAAACAGTAATATCTCCACATTGCACGGTGCAATTCTGAAATTTTTAGCTTTTTCCTGTTAATCCTAGCATGATAAAGAAGATTCAAAGAGAGTGAGATGCCAGCTCCTTTCATTCAGTCAGTAGCTTCAAACATTTCTGGTATATGAAAAACATGTTTTTCAATGGCAAAAATCAATGAATATTGTAAATGCACAAACAGTAATATCTCCACATTGCAAGGTGCAATTCTGAAATTTTTTGCTTTTTCCTGCTAATCCTAGCATGATAAAGAAGATTCAAAGAGAGTGAGATGCCAGCTCCTTTCATTCAGTCAGTAGCTTCAAACATTTCTGGTATATGAAAAACATGTTTTTCAATGGCAAAAATCAATGAATATTGTAAATGCACAAACAGTAATATCTCCACATTGCAAGGTGCAATTCTGAAATTTTTTGCTTTTTCCTGCTAATCCTAGCATGATAAAGAAGATTCAAAGAGAGTGAGATGCCAGCTCCTTTCATTCAGTCAGTAGCTTCAAACATTTCTGGTATATGAAAAACATGTTTTTCAATGGCAAAAATCAATGAATATTGTAAATGCACAAACAGTAATATCTCCACATTGCACGGTGCAATTCTGAAATTTTTTGCTTTTTCCTGTTAATCCTAGCATGATAAAGAAGATTCAAAGAGAGTGAGATGCCAGCTCCTTTCATTCAGTCAGTAGCTTCAAACATTTCTGGTATATGAAAAACATGTTTTTCAATGGCAAAAATCAATGAATATTGTAAATGCACAAACAGTAAAATCTCCACATTGCAAGGTGCAATTCTGAAATTTTTAGCTTTTTCCTGCTAATCCTAGCATGATAAAGAAGATTCAAAGAGAGTGAGATGCCAGCTCCTTTCATTCAGTCAGTAGCTTCAAACATTTCTGGTATATGAAAAACATGTTTTTCAATGGCAAAAATCAATGAATATTGTAAATGCACAAACAGTAATATCTCCACATTGCAAGGTGCAATTCTGAAATTTTTTGCTTTTTCCTGCTAATCCTAGCATGATAAAGAAGATTCAAAGAGAGTGAGATGCCAGCTCCTTTCATTCAGTCAGTAGCTTCAAACATTTCTGGTATATGAAAAACATGTTTTTCAATGGCAAAAATCAATGAATATTGTAAATGCACAAACAGTAATATCTCCACATTGCACGGTGCAATTCTGAAATTTTTAGCTTTTTCCTGTTAATCCTAGCATGAGAAAGAAGATTCAAAGAGAGTGAGATGCCAGCTCCTTTCATTCAGTCAGTAGCTTCAAACATTTCTGGTATATGAAAAACATGTTTTTCAATGGCAAAAATCAATGAATATTGTAAATGCACAAACAGTAATATCTCCACATTGCAAGGTGCAATTCTGAAATTTTTTGCTTTTTCCTGCTAATCCTAGCATGATAAAGAAGATTCAAAGAGAGTGAGATGCCAGATCCTTTCATTCAGTCAGTAGCTTCAAACATTTCTGGTATATGAAAAACATGTTTTTCAATGGCAAAAATCAATGAATATTGTAAATGCACAAACAGTAATATCTCCACATTGCAAGGTGCAATTCTGAAATTTTTTGCTTTTTCCTGTTAATCCTAGCATGATAAAGAAGATTCAAAGAGAGTGAGATGCCAGCTCCTTTCATTCAGTCAGTAGCTTCAAACATTTCTGGACGTTTTTCAATGGCAAAAATCAATGAATATTGTAAATGCACAAACAGTAATATCTCCACATTGCAAGGTGCAATTCTGAAATTTTTTGCTTTTTCCTGCTAATCCTAGCATGATAAAGAAGATTCAAAGAGAGTGAGATGCCAGCTCCTTTCATTCAGTCAGTAGCTTCAAACATTTCTGGTATATGAAAAACATGTTTTTCAATGGCAAAAATCAATGAATATTGTAAATGCACAAACAGTAATATCTCCACATTGCAAGGTGCAATTCTGAAATTTTTTGCTTTTTCCTGCTAATCCTAGCATGATAAAGAAGATTCAAAGAGAGTGAGATGCCAGCTCCTTTCATTCAGTCAGTAGCTTCAAACATTTCTGGTATATGAAAAACATGTTTTTCAATGGCAAAAATCAATGAATATTGTAAATGCACAAACAGTAATATCTCCACATTGCAAGGTGCAATTCTGAAATTTTTAGCTTTTTCCTGTTAATCCTAGCATGATAAAGAAGATTCAAAGAGAGTGAGATGCCAGCTCCTTTCATTCAGTCAGTAGCTTCAAACATTTCTGGTATATGAAAAACATGTTTTTCAATGGCAAAAATCAATGAATATTGTAAATGCACAAACAGTAATATCTCCACATTGCAAGGTGCAATTCTGAAATTTTTAGCTTTTTCCTGTTAATCCTAGCATGATAAAGAAGATTCAAAGAGAGTGAGATGCCAGCTCCTTTCATTCAGTCAGTAGCTTCAAACATTTCTGGTATATGAAAAACATGTTTTTCAATGGCAAAAATCAATGAATATTGTAAATGCACAAACAGTAATATCTCCACATTGCACGGTGCAATTCTGAAATTTTTTGCTTTTTCCTGTTAATCCTAGCATGATAAAGAAGATTCAAAGAGAGTGAGATGCCAGCTCCTTTCATTCAGTCAGTAGCTTCAAACATTTCTGGTATATGAAAAACATGTTTTTCAATGGCAAAAATCAATGAATATTGTAAATGCACAAACAGTAATATCTCCACATTGCAAGGTGCAATTCTGAAATTTTTTGCTTTTTCCTGTTAATCCTAGCATGATAAAGAAGATTCAAAGAGAGTGAGATGCCAGCTCCTTTCATTCAGTCAGTAGCTTCAAACATTTCTGGTATATGAAAAACATGTTTTTCAATGGCAAAAATCAATGAATATTGTAAATGCACAAACAGTAATATCTCCACATTGCACGGTGCAATTCTGAAATTTTTAGCTTTTTCCTGTTAATCCTAGCATGATAAAGAAGATTCAAAGAGAGTGAGATGCCAGCTCCTTTCATTCAGTCAGTAGCTTCAAACATTTCTGGACGTTTTTCAATGGCAAAAATCAATGAATATTGTAAATGCACAAACAGTAATATCTCCACATTGCAAGGTGCAATTCTGAAATTTTTTGCTTTTTCCTGCTAATCCTAGCATGATAAAGAAGACTCAAAGAGAGTGAGATGCCAGCTCCTTTCATTCAGTCAGTAGCTTCAAACATTTCTGGTATATGAAAAACATGTTTTTCAATGGCAAAAATCAATGAATATTGTAAATGCACAAACAGTAATATCTCCACATTGCACGGTGCAATTCTGAAATTTTTAGCTTTTTCCTGTTAATCCTAGCATGATAAAGAAGATTCAAAGAGAGTGAGATGCCAGCTCCTTTCATTCAGTCAGTAGCTTCAAACATTTCTGGACGTTTTTCAATGGCAAAAATCAATGAATATTGTAAATGCACAAACAGTAATATCTCCACATTGCAAGGTGCAATTCTGAAATTTTTAGCTTTTTCCTGCTAATCCTAGCATGATAAAGAAGATTCAAAGAGAGTGAGATGCCAGCTCCTTTCATTCAGTCAGTAGCTTCAAACATTTCTGGTATATGAAAAACATGTTTTTCAATGGCAAAAATCAATGAATATTGTAAATGCACAAACAGTAATATCTCCACATTGCAAGGTGCAATTCTGAAATTTTTTGCTTTTTCCTGTTAAACCTAGCATGATAAAGAAGATTCAAAGAGAGTGAGATGCCAAGCTCCTTTCATTCAGTCAGTAGCTTCAAACATTTCTGGTATATAAAAACATGTTTTTCAATGGCAAAAATCAATGAATATTGTAAATGCACAAACAGTAATATCTCCACATTGCACGGTGCAATTCTGAAATTTTTAGCTTTTTCCTGTTAATCCTAGCATGATAAAGAAGATTCAAAGAGAGTGAGATGCCAGCTCCTTTCATTCAGTCAGTAGCTTCAAACATTTCTGGTATATGAAAAACATGTTTTTCAATGGCAAAAATCAATGAATATTGTAAATGCACAAACAGTAATATCTCCACATTGCACGGTGCAATTCTGAAATTTTTAGCTTTTTCCTGCTAATCCTAGCATGATAAAGAAGATTCAAAGAGAGTGAGATGCCAGCTCCTTTCATTCAGTCAGTAGCTTCAAACATTTCTGGTATATGAAAAACATGTTTTTCAATGGCAAAAATCAATGAATATTGTAAATGCACAAACAGTAATATCTCCACATTGCAAGGTGCAATTCTGAAATTTTTTGCTTTTTCCTGCTAATCCTAGCATGATAAAGAAGATTCAAAGAGAGTGAGATGCCAGCTCCTTTCATTCAGTCAGTAGCTTCAAACATTTCTGGACGTTTTTCAATGGCAAAAATCAATGAATATTGTAAATGCACAAACAGTAATATCTCCACATTGCAAGGTGCAATTCTGAAATTTTTAGCTTTTTCCTGTTAATCCTAGCATGATAAAGAAGATTCAAAGAGAGTGAGATGCCAGCTCCTTTCATTCAGTCAGTAGCTTCAAACATTTCTGGTATATGAAAAACATGTTTTTCAATGGCAAAAATCAATGAATATTGTAAATGCACAAACAGTAATATCTCCACATTGCACGGTGCAATTCTGAAATTTTTAGCTTTTTCCTGTTAATCCTAGCATGATAAAGAAGATTCAAAGAGAGTGAGATGCCAGCTCCTTTCATTCAGTCAGTAGCTTCAAACATTTCTGGTATATGAAAAACATGTTTTTCAATGGCAAAAATCAATGAATATTGTAAATGCACAAACAGTAATATCTCCACATTGCAAGGTGCAATTCTGAAATTTTTAGCTTTTTCCTGTTAATCCTAGCATGATAAAGAAGATTCAAAGAGAGTGAGATGCCAGCTCCTTTCATTCAGTCAGTAGCTTCAAACATTTCTGGTATATGAAAAACATGTTTTTCAATGGCAAAAATCAATGAATATTGTAAATGCACAAACAGTAATATCTCCACATTGCACGGTGCAATTCTGAAATTTTTAGCTTTTTCCTGCTAATCCTAGCATGATAAAGAAGATTCAAAGAGAGTGAGATGCCAGCTCCTTTCATTCAGTCAGTAGCTTCAAACATTTCTGGTATATGAAAAACATGTTTTTCAATGGCAAAAATCAATGAATATTGTAAATGCACAAACAGTAATATCTCCACATTGCAAGGTGCAATTCTGAAATTTTTAGCTTTTTCCTGTTAATCCTAGCATGATAAAGAAGATTCAAAGAGAGTGAGATGCCAGCTCCTTTCATTCAGTCAGTAGCTTCAAACATTTCTGGACGTTTTTCAATGGCAAAAATCAATGAATATTGTAAATGCACAAACAGTAATATCTCCACATTGCAAGGTGCAATTCTGAAATTTTTTGCTTTTTCCTGCTAATCCTAGCATGATAAAGAAGATTCAAAGAGAGTGAGATGCCAGCTCCTTTCATTCAGTCAGTAGCTTCAAACATTTCTGGTATATGAAAAACATGTTTTTCAATGGCAAAAATCAATGAATATTGTAAATGCACAAACAGTAATATCTCCACATTGCACGGTGCAATTCTGAAATTTTTAGCTTTTTCCTGTTAATCCTAGCATGATAAAGAAGATTCAAAGAGAGTGAGATGCCAGCTCCTTTCATTCAGTCAGTAGCTTCAAACATTTCTGGACGTTTTTCAATGGCAAAAATCAATGAATATTGTAAATGCACAAACAGTAATATCTCCACATTGCAAGGTGCAATTCTGAAATTTTTAGCTTTTTCCTGCTAATCCTAGCATGATAAAGAAGATTCAGAGTGAGATGCCAGCTCCTTTCATTCAGTCAGTAGCTTCAAACATTTCTGGTATATGAAAAACATGTTTTTCAATGGCAAAAATCAATGAATATTGTAAATGCACAAACAGTAATATCTCCACATTGCAAGGTGCAATTCTGAAATTTTTTGCTTTTTCCTGTTAATCCTAGCATGATAAAGAAGATTCAAAGAGAGTGAGATGCCAGCTCCTTTCATTCAGTCAGTAGCTTCAAACATTTCTGGTATATGAAAAACATGTTTTTCAATGGCAAAAATCAATGAATATTGTAAATGCACAAACAGTAATATCTCCACATTGCACG
This sequence comes from Phyllobates terribilis, assembly GCF_046119375.1. Taxonomy (NCBI): domain Eukaryota; kingdom Metazoa; phylum Chordata; class Amphibia; order Anura; family Dendrobatidae; genus Phyllobates; species Phyllobates terribilis. The sequence continues at coordinate 198,775 of NW_027364336.1, forward strand.
GTGCAATTCTGAAATTTTTAGCTTTTTCCTGTTAATCCTAGCATGATAAAGAAGATTCAAAGAGAGTGAGATGCCAGCTCCTTTCATTCAGTCAGTAGCTTCAAACATTTCTGGTATATGAAAAACATGTTTTTCAATGGCAAAAATCAATGAATATTGTAAATGCACAAACAGTAATATCTCCACATTGCACGGTGCAATTCTGAAATTTTTAGCTTTTTCCTGCTAATCCTAGCATGATAAAGAAGATTCAAAGAGAGTGAGATGCCAGCTCCTTTCATTCAGTCAGTAGCTTCAAACATTTCTGGTATATGAAAAACATGTTTTTCAATGGCAAAAATCAATGAATATTGTAAATGCACAAACAGTAATATCTCCACATTGCAAGGTGCAATTCTGAAATTTTTAGCTTTTTCCTGTTAATCCTAGCATGATAAAGAAGATTCAAAGAGAGTGAGATGCCAGCTCCTTTCATTCAGTCAGTAGCTTCAAACATTTCTGGACGTTTTTCAATGGCAAAAATCAATGAATATTGTAAATGCACAAACAGTAATATCTCCACATTGCAAGGTGCAATTCTGAAATTTTTAGCTTTTTCCTGCTAATCCTAGCATGATAAAGAAGATTCAAAGAGAGTGAGATGCCAGCTCCTTTCATTCAGTCAGTAGCTTCAAACATTTCTGGTATATGAAAAACATGTTTTTCAATGGCAAAAATCAATGAATATTGTAAATGCACAAACAGTAATATCTCCACATTGCACGGTGCAATTCTGAAATTTTTTGCTTTTTCCTGCTAATCCTAGCATGATAAAGAAGATTCAAAGAGAGTGAGATGCCAGCTCCTTTCATTCAGTCAGTAGCTTCAAACATTTCTGGTATATGAAAAACATGTTTTTCAATGGCAAAAATCAATGAATATTGTAAATGCACAAACAGTAATATCTCCACATTGCACGGTGCAATTCTGAAATTTTTAGCTTTTTCCTGTTAATCCTAGCATGATAAAGAAGATTCAAAGAGAGTGAGATGCCAGCTCCTTTCATTCAGTCAGTAGCTTCAAACATTTCTGGTATATGAAAAACATGTTTTTCAATGGCAAAAATCAATGAATATTGTAAATGCACAAACAGTAATATCTCCACATTGCACGGTGCAATTCTGAAATTTTTAGCTTTTTCCTGCTAATCCTAGCATGATAAAGAAGATTCAAAGAGAGTGAGATGCCAGCTCCTTTCATTCAGTCAGTAGCTTCAAACATTTCTGGTATATGAAAAACATGTTTTTCAATGGCAAAAATCAATGAATATTGTAAATGCACAAACAGTAATATCTCCACATTGCAAGGTGCAATTCTGAAATTTTTAGCTTTTTCCTGCTAATCCTAGCATGATAAAGAAGATTCAAAGAGAGTGAGATGCCAGCTCCTTTCATTCAGTCAGTAGCTTCAAACATTTCTGGTATATGAAAAACATGTTTTTCAATGGCAAAAATCAATGAATATTGTAAATGCACAAACAGTAATATCTCCACATTGCAAGGTGCAATTCTGAAATTTTTTGCTTTTTCCTGCTAATCCTAGCATGATAAAGAAGATTCAAAGAGAGTGAGATGCCAGCTCCTTTCATTCAGTCAGTAGCTTCAAACATTTCTGGTATATGAAAAACATGTTTTTCAATGGCAAAAATCAATGAATATTGTAAATGCACAAACAGTAATATCTCCACATTGCACGGTGCAATTCTGAAATTTTTTGCTTTTTCCTGTTATTCCTAGCATGATAAAGAAGATTCAAAGAGAGTGAGATGCCAGCTCCTTTCATTCAGTCAGTAGCTTCAAACATTTCTGGTATATGAAAAACATGTTTTTCAATGGCAAAAATCAATGAATATTGTAAATGCACAAACAGTAATATCTCCACATTGCAAGGTGCAATTCTGAAATTTTTAGCTTTTTCCTGCTAATCCTAGCATGATAAAGAAGATTCAAAGAGAGTGAGATGCCAGCTCCTTTCATTCAGTCAGTAGCTTCAAACATTTCTGGTATATGAAAAACATGTTTTTCAATGGCAAAAATCAATGAATATTGTAAATGCACAAACAGTAATATCTCCACATTGCAAGGTGCAATTCTGAAATTTTTTGCTTTTTCCTGCTAATCCTAGCATGATAAAGAAGATTCAAAGAGAGTGAGATGCCAGCTCCTTTCATTCAGTCAGTAGCTTCAAACATTTCTGGTATATGAAAAACATGTTTTTCAATGGCAAAAATCAATGAATATTGTAAATGCACAAACAGTAATATCTCGACATTGCACGGTGCAATTCTGAAATTTTTAGCTTTTTCCTGTTAATCCTAGCATGATAAAGAAGATTCAAAGAGAGTGAGATGCCAGCTCCTTTCATTCAGTCAGTAGCTTCAAACATTTCTGGTATATGAAAAACATGTTTTTCAATGGCAAAAATCAATGAATATTGTAAATGCACAAACAGTAATATCTCCACATTGCAAGGTGCAATTCTGAAATTTTTAGCTTTTTCCTGTTAATCCTAGCATGATAAAGAAGATTCAAAGAGAGTGAGATGCCAGCTCCTTTCATTCAGTCAGTAGCTTCAAACATTTCTGGTATATGAAAAACATGTTTTTCAATGGCAAAAATCAATGAATATTGTAAATGCACAAACAGTAATATCTCCACATTGCACGGTGCAATTCTGAAATTTTTTGCTTTTTCCTGCTAATCCTAGCATGATAAAGAAGATTCAAAGAGAGTGAGATGCCAGCTCCTTTCATTCAGTCAGTAGCTTCAAACATTTCTGGACGTTTTTCAATGGCAAAAATCAATGAATATTGTAAATGCACAAACAGTAATATCTCCACATTGCACGGTGCAATTCTGAAATTTTTTGCTTTTTCCTGTTAATCCTAGCATGATAAAGAAGATTCAAAGAGAGTGAGATGCCAGCTCCTTTCATTCAGTCAGTAGCTTCAAACATTTCTGGACGTTTTTCAATGGCAAAAATCAATGAATATTGTAAATGCACAAACAGTAATATCTCGACATTGCACGGTGCAATTCTGAAATTTTTAGCTTTTTCCTGTTAATCCTAGCATGATAAAGAAGATTCAAAGAGAGTGAGATGCCAGCTCCTTTCATTCAGTCAGTAGCTTCAAACATTTCTGGTATATGAAAAACATGTTTTTCAATGGCAAAAATCAATGAATATTGTAAATGCACAAACAGTAATATCTCCACATTGCAAGGTGCAATTCTGAAATTTTTAGCTTTTTCCTGTTAATCCTAGCATGATAAAGAAGATTCAAAGAGAGTGAGATGCCAGCTCCTTTCATTCAGTCAGTAGCTTCAAACATTTCTGGTATATGAAAAACATGTTTTTCAATGGCAAAAATCAATGAATATTGTAAATGCACAAACAGTAATATCTCCACATTGCACTGTGCAATTCTGAAATTTTTAGCTTTTTCCTGCTAATCCTAGCATGATAAAGAAGATTCAAAGAGAGTGAGATGCCAGCTCCTTTCATTCAGTCAGTAGCTTCAAACATTTCTGGTATATGAAAAACATGTTTTTCAATGGCAAAAATCAATGAATATTGTAAATGCACAAACAGTAATATCTCCACATTGCAAGGTGCAATTCTGAAATTTTTAGCTTTTTCCTGTTAATCCTAGCATGATAAAGAAGATTCAAAGAGAGTGAGATGCCAGCTCCTTTCATTCAGTCAGTAGCTTCAAACATTTCTGGACGTTTTTCAATGGCAAAAATCAATGAATATTGTAAATGCACAAACAGTAATATCTCCACATTGCAAGGTGCAATTCTGAAATTTTTAGCTTTTTCCTGCTAATCCTAGCATGATAAAGAAGATTCAAAGAGAGTGAGATGCCAGCTCCTTTCATTCAGTCAGTAGCTTCAAACATTTCTGGTATATGAAAAACATGTTTTTCAATGGCAAAAATCAATGAATATTGTAAATGCACAAACAGTAATATCTCCACATTGCACGGTGCAATTCTGAAATTTTTTGCTTTTTCCTGCTAATCCTAGCATGATAAAGAAGATTCAAAGAGAGTGAGATGCCAGCTCCTTTCATTCAGTCAGTAGCTTCAAACATTTCTGGTATATGAAAAACATGTTTTTCAATGTCAAAAATCAATGAATATTGTAAATGCACAAACAGTAATATCTCCACATTGCACGGTGCAATTCTGAAATTTTTAGCTTTTTCCTGTTAATCCTAGCATGATAAAGAAGATTCAAAGAGAGTGAGATGCCAGCTCCTTTCATTCAGTCAGTAGCTTCAAACATTTCTGGTATATGAAAAACATGTTTTTCAATGGCAAAAATCAATGAATATTGTAAATGCACAAACAGTAATATCTCCACATTGCACGGTGCAATTCTGAAATTTTTAGCTTTTTCCTGCTAATCCTAGCATGATAAAGAAGATTCAAAGAGAGTGAGATGCCAGCTCCTTTCATTCAGTCAGTAGCTTCAAACATTTCTGGTATATGAAAAACATGTTTTTCAATGGCAAAAATCAATGAATATTGTAAATGCACAAACAGTAATATCTCCACATTGCAAGGTGCAATTCTGAAATTTTTAGCTTTTTCCTGCTAATCCTAGCATGATAAAGAAGATTCAAAGAGAGTGAGATGCCAGCTCCTTTCATTCAGTCAGTAGCTTCAAACATTTCTGGTATATGAAAAACATGTTTTTCAATGGCAAAAATCAATGAATATTGTAAATGCACAAACAGTAATATCTCCACATTGCAAGGTGCAATTCTGAAATTTTTTGCTTTTTCCTGCTAATCCTAGCATGATAAAGAAGATTCAAAGAGAGTGAGATGCCAGCTCCTTTCATTCAGTCAGTAGCTTCAAACATTTCTGGTATATGAAAAACATGTTTTTCAATGGCAAAAATCAATGAATATTGTAAATGCACAAACAGTAATATCTCCACATTGCACGGTGCAATTCTGAAATTTTTTGCTTTTTCCTGTTATTCCTAGCATGATAAAGAAAATTCAAAGAGAGTGAGATGCCAGCTCCTTTCATTCAGTCAGTAGCTTCAAACATTTCTGGTATATGAAAAACATGTTTTTCAATGGCAAAAATCAATGAATATTGTAAATGCACAAACAGTAATATCTCCACATTGCAAGGTGCAATTCTGAAATTTTTAGCTTTTTCCTGCTAATCCTAGCATGATAAAGAAGATTCAAAGAGAGTGAGATGCCAGCTCCTTTCATTCAGTCAGTAGCTTCAAACATTTCTGGTATATGAAAAACATGTTTTTCAATGGCAAAAATCAATGAATATTGTAAATGCACAAACAGTAATATCTCCACATTGCAAGGTGCAATTCTGAAATTTTTTGCTTTTTCCTGCTAATCCTAGCATGATAAAGAAGATTCAAAGAGAGTGAGATGCCAGCTCCTTTCATTCAGTCAGTAGCTTCAAACATTTCTGGTATATGAAAAACATGTTTTTCAATGGCAAAAATCAATGAATATTGTAAATGCACAAACAGTAATATCTCGACATTGCACGGTGCAATTCTGAAATTTTTAGCTTTTTCCTGTTAATCCTAGCATGATAAAGAAGATTCAAAGAGAGTGAGATGCCAGCTCCTTTCATTCAGTCAGTAGCTTCAAACATTTCTGGTATATGAAAAACATGTTTTTCAATGGCAAAAATCAATGAATATTGTAAATGCACAAACAGTAATATCTCCACATTGCAAGGTGCAATTCTGAAATTTTTAGCTTTTTCCTGTTAATCCTAGCATGATAAAGAAGATTCAAAGAGAGTGAGATGCCAGCTCCTTTCATTCAGTCAGTAGCTTCAAACATTTCTGGTATATGAAAAACATGTTTTTCAATGGCAAAAATCAATGAATATTGTAAATGCACAAACAGTAATATCTCCACATTGCACGGTGCAATTCTGAAATTTTTTGCTTTTTCCTGCTAATCCTAGCATGATAAAGAAGATTCAAAGAGAGTGAGATGCCAGCTCCTTTCATTCAGTCAGTAGCTTCAAACATTTCTGGACGTTTTTCAATGGCAAAAATCAATGAATATTGTAAATGCACAAACAGTAATATCTCCACATTGCACGGTGCAATTCTGAAATTTTTTGCTTTTTCCTGTTAATCCTAGCATGATAAAGAAGATTCAAAGAGAGTGAGATGCCAGCTCCTTTCATTCAGTCAGTAGCTTCAAACATTTCTGGTATATGAAAAACATGTTTTTCGATGGCAAAAATCAATGAATATTGTAAATGCACAAACAGTAATATCTCCACATTGCACGGTGCAATTCTGAAATTTTTTGCTTTTTCCTGCTAATCCTAGCATGATAAAGAAGATTCAAAGAGAGTGAGATGCCAGCTCCTTTCATTCAGTCAGTAGCTTCAAACATTTCTGGACGTTTTTCAATGGCAAAAATCAATGAATATTGTAAATGCACAAACAGTAATATCTCCACATTGCAAGGTGCAATTCTGAAATTTTTAGCTTTTTCCTGTTAATCCTAGCATGATAAAGAAGATTCAAAGAGAGTGAGATGCCAGCTCCTTTCATTCAGTCAGTAGCTTCAAACATTTCTGGTATATGAAAAACATGTTTTTCAATGGCAAAAATCAATGAATATTGTAAATGCACAAACAGTAATATCTCCACATTGCACGGTGCAATGCTGAAATTTTTTGCTTTTTCCTGCTAATCCTAGCATGATAAAGAAGATTCAAAGAGAGTGAGATGCCAGCTCCTTTCATTCAGTCAGTAGCTTCAAACATTTCTGGTATATGAAAAACATGTTTTTCAATGGCAAAAATCAATGAATATTGTAAATGCACAAACAGTAATATCTCCACATTGCACGGTGCAATTCTGAAATTTTTTGCTTTTTCCTGTTAATCCTAGCATGATAAAGAAGATTCAAAGAGAGTGAGATGCCAGCTCCTTTCATTCAGTCAGTAGCTTCAAACATTTCTGGTATATGAAAAACATGTTTTTCAATGGCAAAAATCAATGAATATTGTAAATGCACAAACAGTAATATCTCCACATTGCACGGTGCAATTCTGAAATTTTTTGCTTTTTCCTGCTAATCCTAGCATGATAAAGAAGATTCAAAGAGAGTGAGATGCCAGCTCCTTTCATTCAGTCAGTAGCTTCAAACATTTCTGGACGTTTTTCAATGGCAAAAATCAATGAATATTGTAAATGCACAAACAGTAATATCTCCACATTGCACGGTGCAATTCTGAAATTTTTTGCTTTTTCCTGCTAATCCTAGCATGATAAAGAAGATTCAAAGAGAGTGAGATGCCAGCTCCTTTCATTCAGTCAGTAGCTTCAAACATTTCTGGTATATGAAAAACATGTTTTTCAATGGCAAAAATCAATGAATATTGTAAATGCACAAACAGTAATATCTCCACATTGCACGGTGCAATTCTGAAATTTTTAGCTTTTTCCTGTTAATCCTAGCATGATAAAGAAGATTCAAAGAGAGTGAGATGCCAGCTCCTTTCATTCAGTCAGTAGCTTCAAACATTTCTGGTATATGAAAAACATGTTTTTCAATGGCAAAAATCAATGAATATTGTAAATGCACAAACAGTAATATCTCCACATTGCACGGTGCAATTCTGAAATTTTTAGCTTTTTCCTGCTAATCCTAGCATGATAAAGAAGATTCAAAGAGAGTGAGATGCCAGCTCCTTTCATTCAGTCAGTAGCTTCAAACATTTCTGGTATATGAAAAACATGTTTTTCAATGGCAAAAATCAATGAATATTGTAAATGCACAAACAGTAATATCTCCACATTGCACGGTGCAATTCTGAAATTTTTTGCTTTTTCCTGCTAATCCTAGCATGATAAAGAAGATTCAAAGAGAGTGAGATGCCAGCTCCTTTCATTCAGTCAGTAGCTTCAAACATTTCTGGTATATGAAAAACATGTTTTTCAATGGCAAAAATCAATGAATATTGTAAATGCACAAACAGTAATATCTCCACATTGCACGGTGCAATTCTGAAATTTTTTGCTTTTTCCTGCTAATCCTAGCATGATAAAGAAGATTCAAAGAGAGTGAGATGCCAGCTCCTTTCATTCAGTCAGTAGCTTCAAACATTTCTGGTATATGAAAAACATGTTTTTCAATGGCAAAAATCAATGAATATTGTAAATGCACAAACAGTAATATCTCCACATTGCAAGGTGCAATTCTGAAATTTTTAGCTTTTTCCTGTTAATCCTAGCATGATAAAGAAGATTCAAAGAGAGTGAGATGCCAGCTCCTTTCATTCAGTCAGTAGCTTCAAACATTTCTGGTATATGAAAAACATGTTTTTCAATGGCAAAAATCAATGAATATTGTAAATGCACAAACAGTAATATCTCCACATTGCAAGGTGCAATTCTGAAATTTTTTGCTTTTTCCTGCTAATCCTAGCATGATAAAGAAGATTCAAAGAGAGTGAGATGCCAGCTCCTTTCATTCATTCAGTAGCTTCAAACATTTCTGGTATATGAAAAACATGTTTTTCAATGGCAAAAATCAATGAATATTGTAAATGCACAAACAGTAATATCTCCACATTGCAAGGTGCAATTCTGAAATTTTTTGCTTTTTCCTGCTAATCCTAGCATGATAAAGAAGATTCAAAGAGAGTGAGATGCCAGCTCCTTTCATTCAGTCAGTAGCTTCAAACATTTCTGGACGTTTTTCAATGGCAAAAATCAATGAATATTGTAAATGCACAAACAGTAATATCTCCACATTGCACGGTGCAATTCTGAAATTTTTAGCTTTTTCCTGCTAATCCTAGCATGATAAAGAAGATTCAAAGAGAGTGAGATGCCAGCTCCTTTCATTCAGTCAGTAGCTTCAAACATTTCTGGTATATGAAAAACATGTTTTTCAATGGCAAAAATCAATGAATATTGTAAATGCACAAACAGTAATATCTCCACATTGCAAGGTGCAATTCTGAAATTTTTTGCTTTTTCCTGCTAATCCTAGCATGATAAAGAAGATTCAAAGAGAGTGAGATGCCAGCTCCTTTCATTCAGTCAGTAGCTTCAAACATTTCTGGTATATGAAAAACATGTTTTTCAATGGCAAAAATCAATGAATATTGTAAATGCACAAACAGTAATATCTCCACATTGCACGGTGCAATTCTGAAATTTTTAGCTTTTTCCTGCTAATCCTAGCATGATAAAGAAGATTCAAAGAGAGTGAGATGCCAGCTCCTTTCATTCAGTCAGTAGCTTCAAACATTTCTGGACGTTTTTCAATGGCAAAAATCAATGAATATTGTAAATGCACAAACAGTAATATCTCCACATTGCACGGTGCAATTCTGAAATTTTTAGCTTTTTCCTGCTAATCCTAGCATGATAAAGAAGATTCAAAGAGAGTGAGATGCCAGCTCCTTTCATTCAGTCAGTAGCTTCAAACATTTCTGGTATATGAAAAACATGTTTTTCAATGGCAAAAATCAATGAATATTGTAAATGCACAAACAGTAATATCTCCACATTGCAAGGTGCAATTCTGAAATTTTTAGCTTTTTCCTGTTAATCCTAGCATGATAAAGAAGATTCAAAGAGAGTGAGATGCCAGCTCCTTTCATTCAGTCAGTAGCTTCAAACATTTCTGGTATATGAAAAACATGTTTTTCAATGGCAAAAATCAATGAATATTGTAAATGCACAAACAGTAATATCTCCACATTGCAAGGTGCAATTCTGAAATTTTTAGCTTTTTCCTGTTAATCCTAGCATGATAAAGAAGATTCAAAGAGAGTGAGATGCCAGCTCCTTTCATTCAGTCAGTAGCTTCAAACATTTCTGGTATATGAAAAACATGTTTTTCAATGGCAAAAATCAATGAATATTGTAAATGCACAAACAGTAATATCTCCACATTGCACGGTGCAATTCTGAAATTTTTAGCTTTTTCCTGTTAATCCTAGCATGATAAAGAAGATTCAAAGAGAGTGAGATGCCAGCTCCTTTCATTCAGTCAGTAGCTTCAAACATTTCTGGTATATGAAAAACATGTTTTTCAATGGCAAAAATCAATGAATATTGTAAATGCACAAACAGTAATATCTCCACATTGCAAGGTGCAATTCTGAAATTTTTTGCTTTTTCCTGCTAATCCTAGCATGATAAAGAAGATTCAAAGAGAGTGAGATGCCAGCTCCTTTCATTCAGTCAGTAGCTTCAAACATTTCTGGTATATGAAAAACATGTTTTTCAATGGCAAAAATCAATGAATATTGTAAATGCACAAACAGTAATATCTCCACATTGCAAGGTGCAATTCTGAAATTTTTAGCTTTTTCCTGCTAATCCTAGCATGATAAAGAAGATTCAAAGAGAGTGAGATGCCAGCTCCTTTCATTCAGTCAGTAGCTTCAAACATTTCTGGTATATGAAAAACATGTTTTTCAATGGCAAAAATCAATGAATATTGTAAATGCACAAACAGTAATATCTCCACATTGCACGGTGCAATTCTGAAATTTTTTGCTTTTTCCTGCTAATCCTAGCATGATAAAGAAGATTCAAAGAGAGTGAGATGCCAGCTCCTTTCATTCAGTCAGTAGCTTCAAACATTTCTGGACGTTTTTCAATGGCAAAAATCAATGAATATTGTAAATGCACAAACAGTAATATCTCCACATTGCAAGGTGCAATTCTGAAATTTTTTGCTTTTTCCTGCTAATCCTAGCATGATAAAGAAGATTCAAAGAGAGTGAGATGCCAGCTCCTTTCATTCAGTCAGTAGCTTCAAACATTTCTGGTATATGAAAAACAAGTTTTTCAATGGCAAAAATCAATGAATATTGTAAATGCACAAACAGTAATATCTCCACATTGCACGGTGCAATTCTGAAATTTTTAGCTTTTTCCTGTTAATCCTAGCATGATAAAGAAGATTCAAAGAGAGTGAGATGCCAGCTCCTTTCATTCAGTCAGTAGCTTCAAACATTTCTGGTATATGAAAAACATGTTTTTCAATGGCAAAAATCAATGAATATTGTAAATGCACAAACAGTAATATCTCCACATTGCACGGTGCAATTCTGAAATTTTTAGCTTTTTCCTGTTAATCCTAGCATGATAAAGAAGATTTAAAGAGAGTGAGATGCCAGCTCCTTTCATTCAGTCAGTAGCTTCAAACATTTCTGGACGTTTTTCAATGGCAAAAATCAATGAATATTGTAAATGCACAAACAGTAATATCTCCACATTGCACGGTGCAATTCTGAAATTTTTAGCTTTTTCCTGTTAATCCTAGCATGATGAAGATTCAAAGAGAGTAAGATGCCAGCTCCTTTCATTCAGTGAGTAGCTTCAAACATTTCTGGTATATGAAAAACATGTTTTTCAATGGCAAAAATCAATGAATATTGTAAATGCACAAACAGTAATATCTCCACATTGCAAGGTGCAATTCTGAAATTTTTTGCTTTTTACTGTTAATCCTAGCATGATAAAGAAGATTCAAAGAGAGTGAGATGCCAGCTCCTTTCATTCAGTCAGTAGCTTCAAACATTTCTGGTATATGAAAAACATGTTTTTCAATGGCAAAAATCAATGAATATTGTAAATGCACAAACAGTAATATCTCCACATTGCAAGGTGCAATTCTGAAATTTTTAGCTTTTTCCTGTTAATCCTAGCATGATAAAGAAGATTCAAAGAGAGTGAGATGCCAGCTCCTTTCATTCAGTCAGTAGCTTCAAACATTTCTGGACGTTTTTCAATGGCAAAAATCAATGAATATTGTAAATGCACAAACAGTAATATCTCCACATTGCACGGTGCAATTCTGAAATTTTTAGCTTTTTCCTGTTAATCCTAGCATGATAAAGAAGATTCAAAGAGAGTGAGATGCCAGCTCCTTTCATTCAGTCAGTAGCTTCAAACATTTCTGGTATATGAAAAACATGTTTTTCAATGGCAAAAATCAATGAATATTGTAAATGCACAAACAGTAATATCTCCACATTGCAAGGTGCAATTCTGAAATTTTTTGCTTTTTCCAGTTAATCCTAGCATGATAAAGAAGATTCAAAGAGAGTGAGATGCCAGCTCCTTTCATTCAGTCAGTAGCTTCAAACATTTCTGGTATATGAAAAACATGTTTTTCAATGGCAAAAATCAATGAATATTGTAAATGCACAAACAGTAATATCTCCACATTGCACGGTGCAATTCTGAAATTTTTTGCTTTTTCCTGTTAATCCTAGCATGATAAAGAAGATTCAAAGAGAGTGAGATGCCAGCTCCTTTCATTCAGTCAGTAGCTTCAAACATTTCTGGACGTTTTTCAATGGCAAAAATCAATGAATATTGTAAATGCACAAACAGTAATATCTCCACATTGCAAGGTGCAATTCTGAAATTTTTAGCTTTTTCCTGTTAATCCTAGCATGATAAAGAAGATTCAAAGAGAGTGAGATGCCAGCTCCTTTCATTCAGTCAGTAGCTTCAAACATTTCTGGTATATGAAAAACATGTTTTTCAATGGCAAAAATCAATGAATATTGTAAATGCACAAACAGTAATATCTCCACATTGCACGGTGCAATTCTGAAATTTTTTGCTTTTTCCTGCTAATCCTAGCATGATAAAGAAGATTCAAAGAGAGTGAGATGCCAGCTCCTTTCATTCAGTCAGTAGCTTCAAACATTTCTGGACGTTTTTCAATGGCAAAAATCAATGAATATTGTAAATGCACAAACAGTAATATCTCCACATTGCACGGTGCAATTCTGAAATTTTTAGCTTTTTCCTGTTAATCCTAGCATGATAAAGAAGATTCAAAGAGAGTGAGATGCCAGCTCCTTTCATTCAGTCAGTAGCTTCAAACATTTCTGGTATATGAAAAACATGTTTTTCAATGGCAAAAATCAATGAATATTGTAAATGCACAAACAGTAATATCTCCACATTGCAAGGTGCAATTCTGAAATTTTTAGCTTTTTCCTGTTAATCCTAGCATGATAAAGAAGATTCAAAGAGAGTGAGATGCCAGCTCCTTTCATTCAGTCAGTAGCTTCAAACATTTCTGGTATATGAAAAACATGTTTTTCAATGGCAAAAATCAATGAATATTGTAAATGCACAAACAGTAATATCTCCACATTGCAAGGTGCAATTCTGAAATTTTTAGCTTTTTCCTGCTAATCCTAGCATGATAAAGAAGATTCAAAGAGAGTGAGATGCCAGCTCCTTTCATTCAGTCAGTAGCTTCAAACATTTCTGGTATATGAAAAACATGTTTTTCAATGGCAAAAATCAATGAATATTGTAAATGCACAAACAGTAATATCTCCACATTGCACGGTGCAATTCTGAAATTTTTTGCTTTTTCCTGTTAATCCTAGCATGATAAAGAAGATTCAAAGAGAGTGAGATGCCAGCTCCTTTCATTCAGTCAGTAGCTTCAAACATTTCTGGACGTTTTTCAATGGCAAAAATCAATGAATATTGTAAATGCACAAACAGTAATATCTCCACATTGCAAGGTGCAATTCTGAAATTTTTAGCTTTTTCCTGTTAATCCTAGCATGATAAAGAAGATTCAAAGAGAGTGAGATGCCAGCTCCTTTCATTCAGTCAGTAGCTTCAAACATTTCTGGTATATGAAAAACATGTTTTTCAATGGCAAAAATCAATGAATATTGTAAATGCACAAACAGTAATATCTCCACATTGCACGGTGCAATTCTGAAATTTTTTGCTTTTTCCTGCTAATCCTAGCATGATAAAGAAGATTCAAAGAGAGTGAGATGCCAGCTCCTTTCATTCAGTCAGTAGCTTCAAACATTTCTGGACGTTTTTCAATGGCAAAAATCAATGAATATTGTAAATGCACAAACAGTAATATCTCCACATTGCACGGTGCAATTCTGAAATTTTTAGCTTTTTCCTGTTAATCCTAGCATGATAAAGAAGATTCAAAGAGAGTGAGATGCCAGCTCCTTTCATTCAGTCAGTAGCTTCAAACATTTCTGGTATATGAAAAACATGTTTTTCAATGGCAAAAATCAATGAATATTGTAAATGCACAAACAGTAATATCTCCACATTGCACGGTGCAATTCTGAAATTTTTTGCTTTTTCCTGCTAATCCTAGCATGATAAAGAAGATTCAAAGAGAGTGAGATGCCAGCTCCTTTCATTCAGTCAGTAGCTTCAAACATTTCTGGTATATGAAAAACATGTTTTTCAATGGCAAAAATCAATGAATATTGTAAATGCACAAACAGTAATATCTCCACATTGCAAGGTGCAATTCTGAAATTTTTAGCTTTTTCCTGTTAATCCTAGCATGATAAAGAAGATTCAAAGAGAGTGAGATGCCAGCTCCTTTCATTCAGTCAGTAGCTTCAAACATTTCTGGTATATGAAAAACATGTTTTTCAATGGCAAAAATCAATGAATATTGTAAATGCACAAACAGTAATATCTCCACATTGCAAGGTGCAATTCTGAAATTTTTAGCTTTTTCCTGCTAATCCTAGCATGATAAAGAAGATTCAAAGAGAGTGAGATGCCAGCTCCTTTCATTCAGTCAGTAGCTTCAAACATTTCTGGACGTTTTTCAATGGCAAAAATCAATGAATATTGTAAATGCACAAACAGTAATATCTCCACATTGCACGGTGCAATTCTGAAATTTTTTGCTTTTTCCTGCTAATCCTAGCATGAAAAAGAAGATTCAAAGAGAGTGAGATGCCAGCTCCTTTCATTCAGTCAGTAGCTTCAAACATTTCTGGTATATGAAAAACATGTTTTTCAATGGCAAAAATCAATGAATATTGTAAATGCACAAACAGTAATATCTCCACATTGCAAGGTGCAATTCTGAAATTTTTTGCTTTTTCCTGTTAATCCTAGCATGATAAAGAAGATTCAAAGAGAGTGAGATGCCAGCTCCTTTCATTCAGTAAGTAGCTTCAAACATTTCTGGACGTTTTTCAATGGCAAAAATCAATGAATATTGTAAATGCACAAACAGTAATATCTCCACATTGCAAGGTGCAATTCTGAAATTTTTAGCTTTTTCCTGTTAATCCTAGCATGATAAAGAAGATTCAAAGAGAGTGAGATGCCAGCTCCTTTCATTCAGTCAGTAGCTTCAAACATTTCTGGTATATGAAAAACATGTTTTTCAATGGCAAAAATCAATGAATATTGTAAATGCACAAACAGTAATATCTCCACATTGCACGGTGCAATTCTGAAATTTTTTGCTTTTTCCTGCTAATCCTAGCATGATAAAGAAGATTCAAAGAGAGTGAGATGCCAGCTCCTTTCATTCAGTCAGTAGCTTCAAACATTTCTGGTATATGAAAAACATGTTTTTCAATGGCAAAAATCAATGAATATTGTAAATGCACAAACAGTAATATCTCCACATTGCACGGTGCAATTCTGAAATTTTTTGCTTTTTCCTGCTAATCCTAGCATGATAAAGAAGATTCAAAGAGAGTGAGATGCCAGCTCCTTTCATTCAGTCAGTAGCTTCAAACATTTCTGGACGTTTTTCAATGGCAAAAATCAATGAATATTGTAAATGCACAAACAGTAATATCTCCACATTGCACGGTGCAATTCTGAAATTTTTTGCTTTTTCCTGCTAATCCTAGCATGATAAAGAAGATTCAAAGAGAGTGAGATGCCAGCTCCTTTCATTCAGTCAGTAGCTTCAAACATTTCTGGACGTTTTTCAATGGCAAAAATCAATGAATATTGTAAATGCACAAACAGTAATATCTCCACATTGCAAGGTGCAATTCTGAAATTTTTTGCTTTTTCCTGCTAATCCTAGCATGATAAAGAAGATTCAAAGAGAGTGAGATGCCAGCTCCTTTCATTCAGTCAGTAGCTTCAAACATTTCTGGTATATGAAAAACATGTTTTTCAATGGCAAAAATCAATGAATATTGTAAATGCACAAACAGTAATATCTCCACATTGCACGGTGCAATTCTGAAATTTTTAGCTTTTTCCTGTTAATCCTAGCATGATAAAGAAGATTCAAAGAGAGTGAGATGCCAGCTCCTTTCATTCAGTCAGTAGCTTCAAACATTTCTGGTATATGAAAAACATGTTTTTCAATGGCAAAAATCAATGAATATTGTAAATGCACAAACAGTAATATCTCCACATTGCACGGTGCAATTCTGAAATTTTTAGCTTTTTCCTGTTAATCCTAGCATGATAAAGAAGATTCAAAGAGAGTGAGATGCCAGCTCCTTTCATTCAGTCAGTAGCTTCAAACATTTCTGGACGTTTTTCAATGGCAAAAATCAATGAATATTGTAAATGCACAAACAGTAATATCTCCACATTGCACGGTGCAATTCTGAAATTTTTAGCTTTTTCCTGTTAATCCTAGCATGATAAAGAAGATTCAAAGAGAGTGAGATGCCAGCTCCTTTCATTCAGTCAGTAGCTTCAAACATTTCTGGTATATGAAAAACATGTTTTTCAATGGCAAAAATCAATGAATATTGTAAATGCACAAACAGTAATATCTCCACATTGCAAGGTGCAATTCTGAAATTTTTTGCTTTTTCCTGTTAATCCTAGCATGATAAAGAAGATTCAAAGAGAGTGAGATGCCAGCTCCTTTCATTCAGTCAGTAGCTTCAAACATTTCTGGTATATGAAAAACATGTTTTTCAATGGCAAAAATCAATGAATATTGTAAATGCACAAACAGTAATATCTCCACATTGCAAGGTGCAATTCTGAAATTTTTAGCTTTTTCCTGTTAATCCTAGCATGATAAAGAAGATTCAAAGAGAGTGAGATGCCAGCTCCTTTCATTCAGTCAGTAGCTTCAAACATTTCTGGACGTTTTTCAATGGCAAAAATCAATGAATATTGTAAATGCACAAACAGTAATATCTCCACATTGCACGGTGCAATTCTGAAATTTTTAGCTTTTTCCTGTTAATCCTAGCATGATAAAGAAGATTCAAAGAGAGTGAGATGCCAGCTCCTTTCATTCAGTCAGTAGCTTCAAACATTTCTGGTATATGAAAAACATGTTTTTCAATGGCAAAAATCAATGAATATTGTAAATGCACAAACAGTAATATCTCCACATTGCAAGGTGCAATTCTGAAATTTTTTGCTTTTTCCTGTTAATCCTAGCATGATAAAGAAGATTCAAAGAGAGTGAGATGCCAGCTCCTTTCATTCAGTCAGTAGCTTCAAACATTTCTGGTATATGAAAAACATGTTTTTCAATGGCAAAAATCAATGAATATTGTAACTGCACAAACAGTAATATCTCCACATTGCACGGTGCAATTCTGAAATTTTTTGCTTTTTCCTGTTAATCCTAGCATGATAAAGAAGATTCAAAGAGAGTGAGATGCCAGCTCCTTTCATTCAGTCAGTAGCTTCAAACATTTCTGGACGTTTTTCAATGGCAAAAATCAATGAATATTGTAAATGCACAAACAGTAATATCTCCACATTGCAAGGTGCAATTCTGAACTTTTTAGCTTTTTCCTGTTAATCCTAGCATGATAAAGAAGATTCAAAGAGAGTGAGATGCCAGCTCCTTTCATTCAGTCAGTAGCTTCAAACATTTCTGGTATATGAAAAACATGTTTTTCAATGGCAAAAATCAATGAATATTGTAAATGCACAAACAGTAATATCTCCACATTGCACGGTGCAATTCTGAAATTTTTTGCTTTTTCCTGCTAATCCTAGCATGATAAAGAAGATTCAAAGAGAGTGAGATGCCAGCTCCTTTCATTCAGTCAGTAGCTTCAAACATTTCTGGACGTTTTTCAATGGCAAAAATCAATGAATATTGTAAATGCACAAACAGTAATATCTCCACATTGCACGGTGCAATTCTGAAATTTTTAGCTTTTTCCTGTTAATCCTAGCATGATAAAGAAGATTCAAAGAGAGTGAGATGCCAGCTCCTTTCATTCAGTCAGTAGCTTCAAACATTTCTGGTATATGAAAAACATGTTTTTCAATGGCAAAAATCAATGAATATTGTAAATGCACAAACAGTAATATCTCCACATTGCAAGGTGCAATTCTGAAATTTTTAGCTTTTTCCTGTTAATCCTAGCATGATAAAGAAGATTCAAAGAGAGTGAGATGCCAGCTCCTTTCATTCAGTCAGTAGCTTCAAACATTTCTGGTATATGAAAAACATGTTTTTCAATGGCAAAAATCAATGAATATTGTAAATGCACAAACAGTAATATCTCCACATTGCAAGGTGCAATTCTGAAATTTTTTGCTTTTTCCTGTTAATCCTAGCATGATAAAGAAGATTCAAAGAGAGTGAGATGCCAGCTCCTTTCATTCAGTCAGTAGCTTCAAACATTTCTGGACGTTTTTCAATGGCAAAAATCAATGAATATTGTAAATGCACAAACAGTAATATCTCCACATTGCAAGGTGCAATTCTGAAATTTTTTGCTTTTTCCTGCTAATCCTAGCATGATAAAGAAGATTCAAAGAGAGTGAGATGCCAGCTCCTTTCATTCAGTCAGTAGCTTCAAACATTTCTGGTATATGAAAAACATGTTTTTCAATGGCAAAAATCAATGAATATTGTAAATGCACAAACAGTAATATCTCCACATTGCAAGGTGCAATTCTGAAATTTTTTGCTTTTTCCTGCTAATCCTAGCATGATAAAGAAGATTCAAAGAGAGTGAGATGCCAGCTCCTTTCATTCAGTCAGTAGCTTCAAACATTTCTGGTATATGAAAAACATGTTTTTCAATGGCAAAAATCAATGAATATTGTAAATCCACAAACAGTAATATCTCCACATTGCAAGGTGCAATTCTGAAATTTTTAGCTTTTTCCTGTTAATCCTAGCATGATAAAGAAGATTCAAAGAGAGTGAGATGCCAGCTCCTTTCATTCAGTCAGTAGCTTCAAACATTTCTGGTATATGAAAAACATGTTTTTCAATGGCAAAAATCAATGAATATTGTAAATGCACAAACAGTAATATCTCCACATTGCAAGGTGCAATTCTGAAATTTTTAGCTTTTTCCTGTTAATCCTAGAATGATAAAGAAGATTCAAAGAGAGTGAGATGCCAGCTCCTTTCATTCAGTCAGTAGCTTCAAACATTTCTGGTATATGAAAAACATGTTTTTCAATGGCAAAAATCAATGAATATTGTAAATGCACAAACAGTAATATCTCCACATTGCACGGTGCAATTCTGAAATTTTTTGCTTTTTCCTGTTAATCCTAGCATGATAAAGAAGATTCAAAGAGAGTGAGATGCCAGCTCCTTTCATTCAGTCAGTAGCTTCAAACATTTCTGGTATATGAAAAACATGTTTTTCAATGGCAAAAATCAATGAATATTGTAAATGCACAAACAGTAATATCTCCACATTGCAAGGTGCAATTCTGAAATTTTTTGCTTTTTCCTGTTAATCCTAGCATGATAAAGAAGATTCAAAGAGAGTGAGATGCCAGCTCCTTTCATTCAGTCAGTAGCTTCAAACATTTCTGGTATATGAAAAACATGTTTTTCAATTGCAAAAATCAATGAATATTGTAAATGCACAAACAGTAATATCTCCACATTGCACGGTGCAATTCTGAAGTTTTTAGCTTTTTCCTGTTAATCCTAGCATGATAAAGAAGATTCAAAGAGAGTGAGATGCCAGCTCCTTTCATTCAGTCAGTAGCTTCAAACATTTCTGGACGTTTTTCAATGGCAAAAATCAATGAATATTGTAAATGCACAAACAGTAATATCTCCACATTGCAAGGTGCAATTCTGAAATTTTTTGCTTTTTCCTGCTAATCCTAGCATGATAAAGAAGATTCAAAGAGAGTGAGATGCCAGCTCCTTTCATTCAGTCAGTAGCTTCAAACATTTCTGGTATATGAAAAACATGTTTTTCAATGGCAAAAATCAATGAATATTGTAAATGCACAAACAGTAATATCTCCACATTGCACGGTGCAATTCTGAAATTTTTAGCTTTTTCCTGTTAATCCTAGCATGATAAAGAAGATTCAAAGAGAGTGAGATGCCAGCTCCTTTCATTCAGTCAGTAGCTTCAAACATTTCTGGTATATGAAAAACATGTTTTTCAATGGCAAAAATCAATGAATATTGTAAATGCACAAACAGTAATATCTCCACATTGCAAGGTGCAATTCTGAAATTTTTAGCTTTTTCCTGTTAATCCTAGCATGATAAAGAAGATTCAAAGAGAGTGAGATGCCAGCTCCTTTCATTCAGTCAGTAGCTTCAAACATTTCTGGTATATGAAAAACATGTTTTTCAATGGCAAAAATCAATGAATATTGTAAATGCACAAACAGTAATATCTCCACATTGCACGGTGCAATTCTGAATTTTTTTGCTTTTTCCTGCTAATCCTAGCATGATAAAGAAGATTCAAAGAGAGTGAGATGCCAGCTCCTTTCATTCAGTCAGTAGCTTCAAACATTTCTGGACGTTTTTCAATGGCAAAAATCAATGAATATTGTAAATGCACAAACAGTAATATCTCCACATTGCACGGTGCAATTCTGAAATTTTTTGCTTTTTCCTGTTAATCCTAGCATGATAAAGAAGATTCAAAGAGAGTGAGATGCCAGCTCCTTTCATTCAGTCAGTAGCTTCAAACATTTCTGGTATATGAAAAACATGTTTTTCAATGGCAAAAATCAATGAATATTGTAAATGCACAAACAGTAATATCTCCACATTGCACGGTGCAATTCTGAAATTTTTTGCTTTTTCCTGCTAATCCTAGCATGATAAAGAAGATTCAAAGAGAGTGAGATGCCAGCTCCTTTCATTCAGTCAGTAGCTTCAAACATTTCTGGACGTTTTTCAATGGCAAAAATCAATGAATATTGTAAATGCACAAACAGTAATATCTCCACATTGCAAGGTGCAATTCTGAAATTTTTAGCTTTTTCCTGTTAATCCTAGCATGATAAAGAAGATTCAAAGAGAGTGAGATGCCAGCTCCTTTCATTCAGTCAGTAGCTTCAAACATTTCTGGTATATGAAAAACATGTTTTTCAATGGCAAAAATCAATGAATATTGTAAATGCACAAACAGTAATATCTCCACATTGCACGGTGCAATTCTGAAATTTTTTGCTTTTTCCTGCTAATCCTAGCATGATAAAGAAGATTCAAAGAGAGTGAGATGCCAGCTCCTTTTATTCAGTCAGTAGCTTCAAACATTTCTGGTATATGAAAAACATGTTTTTCAATGGCAAAAATCAATGAATATTGTAAATGCACAAACAGTAATATCTCCACATTGCACGGTGCAATTCTGAAATTTTTTGCTTTTTCCTGTTAATCCTAGCATGATAAAGAAGATTCAAAGAGAGTGAGATGCCAGCTCCTTTCATTCAGTCAGTAGCTTCAAACATTTCTGGTATATGAAAAACATGTTTTTCAATGGCAAAAATCAATGAATATTGTAAATGCACAAACAGTAATATCTCCACATTGCACGGTGCAATTCTGAAATTTTTTGCTTTTTCCTGCTAATCCTAGCATGATAAAGAAGATTCAAAGAGAGTGAGATGCCAGCTCCTTTCATTCAGTCAGTAGCTTCAAACATTTCTGGACGTTTTTCAATGGCAAAAATCAATGAATATTGTAAATGCACAAACAGTAATATCTCCACATTGCACGGTGCAATTCTGAAATTTTTTGCTTTTTCCTGCTAATCCTAGCATGATAAAGAAGATTCAAAGAGAGTGAGATGCCAGCTCCTTTCATTCAGTCAGTAGCTTCAAACATTTCTGGTATATGAAAAACATGTTTTTCAATGGCAAAAATCAATGAATATTGTAAATGCACAAACAGTAATATCTCCACATTGCACGGTGCAATTCTGAAATTTTTAGCTTTTTCCTGTTAATCCTAGCATGATAAAGAAGATTCAAAGAGAGTGAGATGCCAGCTCCTTTCATTCAGTCAGTAGCTTCAAACATTTCTGGTATATGAAAAACATGTTTTTCAATGGCAAAAATCAATGAATATTGTAAATGCACAAACAGTAATATCTCCACATTGCACGGTGCAATTCTGAAATTTTTAGCTTTTTCCTGCTAATCCTAGCATGATAAAGAAGATTCAAAGAGAGTGAGATGCCAGCTCCTTTCATTCAGTCAGTAGCTTCAAACATTTCTGGTATATGAAAAACATGTTTTTCAATGGCAAAAATCAATGAATATTGTAAATGCACAAACAGTAATATCTCCACATTGCACGGTGCAATTCTGAAATTTTTTGCTTTTTCCTGCTAATCCTAGCATGATAAAGAAGATTCAAAGAGAGTGAGATGCCAGCTCCTTTCATTCAGTCAGTAGCTTCAAACATTTCTGGTATATGAAAAACATGTTTTTCAATGGCAAAAATCAATGAATATTGTAAATGCACAAACAGTAATATCTCCACATTGCACGGTGCAATTCTGAAATTTTTAGCTTTTTCCTGCTAATCCTAGCATGATAAAGAAGATTCAAAGAGAGTGAGATGCCAGCTCCTTTCATTCAGTCAGTAGCTTCAAACATTTCTGGTATATGAAAAACATGTTTTTCAATGGCAAAAATCAATGAATATTGTAAATGCACAAACAGTAATATCTCCACATTGCAAGGTGCAATTCTGAAATTTTTAGCTTTTTCCTGTTAATCCTAGCATGATAAAGAAGATTCAAAGAGAGTGAGATGCCAGCTCCTTTCATTCAGTCAGTAGCTTCAAACATTTCTGGTATATGAAAAACATGTTTTTCAATGGCAAAAATCAATGAATATTGTAAATGCACAAACAGTAATATCTCCACATTGCAAGGTGCAATTCTGAAATTTTTTGCTTTTTCCTGCTAATCCTAGCATGATAAAGAAGATTCAAAGAGAGTGAGATGCCAGCTCCTTTCATTCAGTCAGTAGCTTCAAACATTTCTGGTATATGAAAAACATGTTTTTCAATGGCAAAAATCAATGAATATTGTAAATGCACAAACAGTAATATCTCCACATTGCAAGGTGCAATTCTGAAATTTTTTGCTTTTTCCTGCTAATCCTAGCATGATAAAGAAGATTCAAAGAGAGTGAGATGCCAGCTCCTTTCATTCAGTCAGTAGCTTCAAACATTTCTGGACGTTTTTCAATGGCAAAAATAAATGAATATTGTAAATGCACAAACAGTAATATCTCCACATTGCAAGGTGCAATTCTGAAATTTTTAGCTTTTTCCTGCTAATCCTAGCATGATAAAGAAGATTCAAAGAGAGTGAGATGCCAGGTCCTTTCATTCAGTCAGTAGCTTCAAACATTTCTGGACGTTTTTCAATGGCAAAAATCAATGAATATTGTAAATGCACAAACAGTAATATCTCCACATTGCACGGTGCAATTCTGAAATTTTTAGCTTTTTCCTGCTAATCCTAGCATGATAAAGAAGATTCAAAGAGAGTGAGATGCCAGCTCCTTTCATTCAGTCAGTAGCTTCAAACATTTCTGGTATATGAAAAACATGTTTTTCAATGGCAAAAATCAATGAATATTGTAAATGCACAAACAGTAATATCTCCACATTGCAAGGTGCAATTCTGAAATTTTTTGCTTTTTCCTGCTAATCCTAGCATGATAAAGAAGATTCAAAGAGAGTGAGATGCCAGCTCCTTTCATTCAGTCAGTAGCTTCAAACATTTCTGGTATATGAAAAACATGTTTTTCAATGGCAAAAATCAATGAATATTGTAAATGCACAAACAGTAATATCTCCACATTGCACGGTGCAATTCTGAAATTTTTAGCTTTTTCCTGCTAATCCTAGCATGATAAAGAAGATTCAAAGAGAGTGAGATGCCAGCTCCTTTCATTTAGTCAGTAGCTTCAAACATTTCTGGACGTTTTTCAATGGCAAAAATCAATGAATATTGTAAATGCACAAACAGTAATATCTCCACATTGCACGGTGCAATTCTGAAATTTTTAGCTTTTTCCTGCTAATCCTAGCATGATAAAGAAGATTCAAAGAGAGTGAGATGCCAGCTCCTTTCATTCAGTCAGTAGCTTCAAACATTTCTGGTATATGAAAAACATGTTTTTCAATGGCAAAAATCAATGAATATTGTAAATGCACAAACAGTAATATCTCCACATTGCAAGGTGCAATTCTGAAATTTTTAGCTTTTTCCTGTTAATCCTAGCATGATAAAGAAGATTCAAAGAGAGTGAGATGCCAGCTCCTTTCATTCAGTCAGTAGCTTCAAACATTTCTGGTATATGAAAAACATGTTTTTCAATGGCAAAAATCAATGAATATTGTAAATGCACAAACAGTAATATCTCCACATTGCAAGGTGCAATTCTGAAATTTTTAGCTTTTTCCTGTTAATCCTAGCATGATAAAGAAGATTCAAAGAGAGTGAGATGCCAGCTCCTTTCATTCAGTCAGTAGCTTCAAACATTTCTGGTATATGAAAAACATGTTTTTCAATGGCAAAAATCAATGAATATTGTAAATGCACAAACAGTAATATCTCCACATTGCACGGTGCAATTCTGAAATTTTTAGCTTTTTCCTGTTAATCCTAGCATGATAAAGAAGATTCAAAGAGAGTGAGATGCCAGCTCCTTTCATTCAGTCAGTAGCTTCAAACATTTCTGGTATATGAAAAACATGTTTTTCAATGGCAAAAATCAATGAATATTGTAAATGCACAAACAGTAATATCTCCACATTGCAAGGTGCAATTCTGAAATTTTTAGCTTTTTCCTGCTAATCCTAGCATGATAAAGAAGATTCAAAGAGAGTGAGATGCCAGCTCCTTTCATTCAGTCAGTAGCTTCAAACATTTCTGGTATATGAAAAACATGTTTTTCAATGGCAAAAATCAATGAATATTGTAAATGCACAAACAGTAATATCTCCACATTGCAAGGTGCAATTCTGAAATTTTTAGCTTTTTCCTGCTAATCCTAGCATGATAAAGAAGATTCAAAGAGAGTGAGATGCCAGCTCCTTTCATTCAGTCAGTAGCTTCAAACATTTCTGGTATATGAAAAACATGTTTTTCAATGGCAAAAATCAATGAATATTGTAAATGCACAAACAGTAATATCTGCACATTGCACGGTGCAATTCTGAAATTTTTTGCTTTTTCCTGCTAATCCTAGCATGATAAAGAAGATTCAAAGAGAGTGAGATGCCAGCTCCTTTCATTCAGTCAGTAGCTTCAAACATTTCTGGACGTTTTTCAATGGCAAAAATCAATGAATATTGTAAATGCACAAACAGTAATATCTCCACATTGCAAGGTGCAATTCTGAAATTTTTTGCTTTTTCCTGCTAATCCTAGCATGATAAAGAAGATTCAAAGAGAGTGAGATGCCAGCTCCTTTCATTCAGTCAGTAGCTTCAAACATTTCTGGTATATGAAAAACATGTTTTTCAATGGCAAAAATCAATGAATATTGTAAATGCACAAACAGTAATATCTCCACATTGCACGGTGCAATTCTGAAATTTTTAGCTTTTTCCTGTTAATCCTAGCATGATAAAGAAGATTCAAAGAGAGTGAGATGCCAGCTCCTTTCATTCAGTCAGTAGCTTCAAACATTTCTGGTATATGAAAAACATGTTTTTCAATGGCAAAAATCAATGAATATTGTAAATGCACAAACAGTAATATCTCCACATTGCACGGTGCAATTCTGAAATTTTTAGTTTTTTCCTGTTAATCCTAGCATGATAAAGAAGATTCAAAGAGAGTGAGATGCCAGCTCCTTTCATTCAGTCAGTAGCTTCAAACATTTCTGGACGTTTTTCAATGGCAAAAATCAATGAATATTGTAAATGCACAAACAGTAATATCTCCACATTGCAAGGTGCAATTCTGAAATTTTTAGCTTTTTCCTGTTAATCCTAGCATGATAAAGAAGATTCAAAGAGAGTGAGATGCCAGCTCCTTTCATTCAGTCAGTAGCTTCAAACATTTCTGGTATATGAAAAACATGTTTTTCAATGGCAAAAATCAATGAATATTGTAAATGCACAAACAGTAATATCTCCACATTGCAAGGTGCAATTCTGAAATTTTTTGCTTTTTCCTGTTAATCCTAGCATGATAAAGAAGATTCAAAGAGAGTGAGATGCCAGCTCCTTTCATTCAGTCAGTAGCTTCAAACATTTCTGGTATATGAAAAACATGTTTTTCAATGGCAAAAATCAATGAATATTGTAAATGCACAAACAGTAATATCTCCACATTGCAAGGTGCAATTCTGAAATTTTTAGCTTTTTCCTGTTAATCCTAGCATGATAAAGAAGATTCAAAGAGAGTGAGATGCCAGCTCCTTTCATTCAGTCAGTAGCTTCAAACATTTCTGGACGTTTTTCAATGGCAAAAATCAATGAATATTGTAAATGCACAAACAGTAATATCTCCACATTGCACGGTGCAATTCTGAAATTTTTAGCTTTTTCCTGTTAATCCTAGCATGATAAAGAAGATTCAAAGAGAGTGAGATGCCAGCTCCTTTCATTCAGTCAGTAGCTTCAAACATTTCTGGTATATGAAAAACATGTTTTTCAATGGCAAAAATCAATGAATATTGTAAATGCACAAACAGTAATATCTCCACATTGCAAGGTGCAATTCTGAAATTTTTTGCTTTTTCCTGTTAATCCTAGCATGATAAAGAAGATTCAAAGAGAGTGAGATGCCAGCTCCTTTCATTCAGTCAGTAGCTTCAAACATTTCTGGTATATGAAAAACATGTTTTTCAATGGCAAAAATCAATGAATACTGTAAATGCACAAACAGTAATATCTCCACATTGCACGATGCAATTCTGAAATTTTTTGCTTTTTCCTGTTAATCCTAGCATGATAAAGAAGATTCAAAGAGAGTGAGATGCCAGCTCCTTTCATTCAGTCAGTAGCTTCAAACATTTCTGGACGTTTTTCAATGGCAAAAATCAATGAATATTGTAAATGCACAAACAGTAATATCTCCACATTGCAAGGTGCAATTCTGAAATTTTTAGCTTTTTCCTGTTAATCCTAGCATGATAAAGAAGATTCAAAGAGAGTGAGATGCCAGCTCCTTTCATTCAGTCAGTAGCTTCAAACATTTCTGGTATATGAAAAACATGTTTTTCAATGGCAAAAATCAATGAATATTGTAAATGCACAAACAGTAATATCTCCACATTGCACGGTGCAATTCTGAAATTTTTTGCTTTTTCCTGCTAATCCTAGCATGATAAAGAAGATTCAAAGAGAGTGAGATGCCAGCTCCTTTCATTCAGTCAGTAGCTTCAAACATTTCTGGACGTTTTTCAATGGCAAAAATCAATGAATATTGTAAATGCACAAACAGTAATATCTCCACATTGCACGGTGCAATTCTGAAATTTTTAGCTTTTTCCTGCTAATCCTAGCATGATAAAGAAGATTCAAAGAGAGTGAGATGCCAGCTCCTTTCATTCAGTCAGTAGCTTCAAACATTTCTGGTATATGAAAAACATGTTTTTCAATGGCAAAAATCAATGAATATTGTAAATGCACAAACAGTAATATCTCCACATTGCAAGGTGCAATTCTGAAATTTTTAGCTTTTTCCTGTTAATCCTAGCATGATAAAGAAGATTCAAAGAGAGTGAGATGCCAGCTCCTTTCATTCAGTCAGTAGCTTCAAACATTTCTGGTATATGAAAAACATGTTTTTCAATGGCAAAAATCAATGAATATTGTAAATGCACAAACAGTAATATCTCCACATTGCAAGGTGCAATTCTGAAATTTTTAGCTTTTTCCTGTTAATCCTAGCATGATAAAGAAGATTCAAAGAGAGTGAGATGCCAGCTCCTTTCATTCAGTCAGTAGCTTCAAACATTTCTGGTATATGAAAAACATGTTTTTCAATGGCAAAAATCAATGAATATTGTAAATGCACAAACAGTAATATCTCCACATTGCACGGTGCAATTCTGAAATTTTTAGCTTTTTCCTGTTAATCCTAGCATGATAAAGAAGATTCAAAGAGAGTGAGATGCCAGCTCCTTTCATTCAGTCAGTAGCTTCAAACATTTCTGGTATATGAAAAACATGTTTTTCAATGGCAAAAATCAATGAATATTGTAAATGCACAAACAGTAATATCTCCACATTGCAAGGTGCAATTCTGAAATTTTTAGCTTTTTCCTGCTAATCCTAGCATGATAAAGAAGATTCAAAGAGAGTGAGATGCCAGCTCCTTTCATTCAGTCAGTAGCTTCAAACATTTCTGGTATATGAAAAACATGTTTTTCAATGGCAAAAATCAATGAATATTGTAAATGCACAAACAGTAATATCTCCACATTGCAAGGTGCAATTCTGAAATTTTTAGCTTTTTCCTGCTAATCCTAGCATGATAAAGAAGATTCAAAGAGAGTGAGATGCCAGCTCCTTTCATTCAGTCAGTAGCTTCAAACATTTCTGGTATATGAAAAACATGTTTTTCAATGGCAAAAATCAATGAATATTGTAAATGCACAAACAGTAATATCTGCACATTGCACGGTGCAATTCTGAAATTTTTTGCTTTTTCCTGCTAATCCTAGCATGATAAAGAAGATTCAAAGAGAGTGAGATGCCAGCTCCTTTCATTCAGTCAGTAGCTTCAAACATTTCTGGACGTTTTTCAATGGCAAAAATCAATGAATATTGTAAATGCACAAACAGTAATATCTCCACATTGCAAGGTGCAATTCTGAAATTTTTTGCTTTTTCCTGCTAATCCTAGCATGATAAAGAAGATTCAAAGAGAGTGAGATGCCAGCTCCTTTCATTCAGTCAGTAGCTTCAAACATTTCTGGTATATGAAAAACATGTTTTTCAATGGCAAAAATCAATGAATATTGTAAATGCACAAACAGTAATATCTCCACATTGCACGGTGCAATTCTGAAATTTTTAGCTTTTTCCTGTTAATCCTAGCATGATAAAGAAGATTCAAAGAGAGTGAGATGCCAGCTCCTTTCATTCAGTCAGTAGCTTCAAACATTTCTGGTATATGAAAAACATGTTTTTCAATGGCAAAAATCAATGAATATTGTAAATGCACAAACAGTAATATCTCCACATTGCACGGTGCAATTCTGAAATTTTTAGTTTTTTCCTGTTAATCCTAGCATGATAAAGAAGATTCAAAGAGAGTGAGATGCCAGCTCCTTTCATTCAGTCAGTAGCTTCAAACATTTCTGGACGTTTTTCAATGGCAAAAATCAATGAATATTGTAAATGCACAAACAGTAATATCTCCACATTGCAAGGTGCAATTCTGAAATTTTTAGCTTTTTCCTGTTAATCCTAGCATGATAAAGAAGATTCAAAGAGAGTGAGATGCCAGCTCCTTTCATTCAGTCAGTAGCTTCAAACATTTCTGGTATATGAAAAACATGTTTTTCAATGGCAAAAATCAATGAATATTGTAAATGCACAAACAGTAATATCTCCACATTGCAAGGTGCAATTCTGAAATTTTTTGCTTTTTCCTGTTAATCCTAGCATGATAAAGAAGATTCAAAGAGAGTGAGATGCCAGCTCCTTTCATTCAGTCAGTAGCTTCAAACATTTCTGGTATATGAAAAACATGTTTTTCAATGGCAAAAATCAATGAATATTGTAAATGCACAAACAGTAATATCTCCACATTGCAAGGTGCAATTCTGAAATTTTTAGCTTTTTCCTGTTAATCCTAGCATGATAAAGAAGATTCAAAGAGAGTGAGATGCCAGCTCCTTTCATTCAGTCAGTAGCTTCAAACATTTCTGGACGTTTTTCAATGGCAAAAATCAATGAATATTGTAAATGCACAAACAGTAATATCTCCACATTGCACGGTGCAATTCTGAAATTTTTAGCTTTTTCCTGTTAATCCTAGCATGATAAAGAAGATTCAAAGAGAGTGAGATGCCAGCTCCTTTCATTCAGTCAGTAGCTTCAAACATTTCTGGTATATGAAAAACATGTTTTTCAATGGCAAAAATCAATGAATATTGTAAATGCACAAACAGTAATATCTCCACATTGCAAGGTGCAATTCTGAAATTTTTTGCTTTTTCCTGTTAATCCTAGCATGATAAAGAAGATTCAAAGAGAGTGAGATGCCAGCTCCTTTCATTCAGTCAGTAGCTTCAAACATTTCTGGTATATGAAAAACATGTTTTTCAATGGCAAAAATCAATGAATACTGTAAATGCACAAACAGTAATATCTCCACATTGCACGATGCAATTCTGAAATTTTTTGCTTTTTCCTGTTAATCCTAGCATGATAAAGAAGATTCAAAGAGAGTGAGATGCCAGCTCCTTTCATTCAGTCAGTAGCTTCAAACATTTCTGGACGTTTTTCAATGGCAAAAATCAATGAATATTGTAAATGCACAAACAGTAATATCTCCACATTGCAAGGTGCAATTCTGAAATTTTTAGCTTTTTCCTGTTAATCCTAGCATGATAAAGAAGATTCAAAGAGAGTGAGATGCCAGCTCCTTTCATTCAGTCAGTAGCTTCAAACATTTCTGGTATATGAAAAACATGTTTTTCAATGGCAAAAATCAATGAATATTGTAAATGCACAAACAGTAATATCTCCACATTGCACGGTGCAATTCTGAAATTTTTTGCTTTTTCCTGCTAATCCTAGCATGATAAAGAAGATTCAAAGAGAGTGAGATGCCAGCTCCTTTCATTCAGTCAGTAGCTTCAAACATTTCTGGACGTTTTTCAATGGCAAAAATCAATGAATATTGTAAATGCACAAACAGTAATATCTCCACATTGCACGGTGCAATTCTGAAATTTTTAGCTTTTTCCTGTTAATCCTAGCATGATAAAGAAGATTCAAAGAGAGTGAGATGCCAGCTCCTTTCATTCAGTCAGTAGCTTCAAACATTTCTGGTATATGAAAAACATGTTTTTCAATGGCAAAAATCAATGAATATTGTAAATGCACAAACAGTAATATCTCCACATTGCAAGGTGCAATTCTGAAATTTTTAGCTTTTTCCTGTTAATCCTAGCATGATAAAGAAGATTCAAAGAGAGTGAGATGCCAGCTCCTTTCATTCAGTCAGTAGCTTCAAACATTTCTGGTATAGGAAAAACATGTTTTTCAATGGCAAAAATCAATGAATATTGTAAATGCACAAACAGTAATATCTCCACATTGCAAGGTGCAATTCTGAAATTTTTAGCTTTTTCCTGCTAATCCTAGCATGATAAAGAAGATTCAAAGAGAGTGAGATGACAGCTCCTTTCATTCAGTCAGTAGCTTCAAACATTTCTGGTATATGAAAAACATGTTTTTCAATGGCAAAAATCAATGAATATTGTAAATGCACAAACAGTAATATCTCCACATTGCACGGTGCAATTCTGAAATTTTTTGCTTTTTCCTGTTAATCCTAGCATGATAAAGAAGATTCAAAGAGAGTGAGATGCCAGCTCCTTTCATTCAGTCAGTAGCTTCAAACATTTCTGGACGTTTTTCAATGGCAAAAATCAATGAATATTGTAAATGCACAAACAGTAATATCTCCACATTGCAAGGTGCAATTCTGAAATTTTTAGCTTTTTCCTGTTAATCCTAGCATGATAAAGAAGATTCAAAGAGAGTGAGATGCCAGCTCCTTTCATTCAGTCAGTAGCTTCAAACATTTCTGGTATATGAAAAACATGTTTTTCAATGGCAAAAATCAATGAATATTGTAAATGCACAAACAGTAATATCTCCACATTGCACGGTGCAATTCTGAAATTTTTTGCTTTTTCCTGCTAATCCTAGCATGATAAAGAAGATTCAAAGAGAGTGAGATGCCAGCTCCTTTCATTCAGTCAGTAGCTTCAAACATTTCTGGACGTTTTTCAATGGCAAAAATCAATGAATATTGTAAATGCACAAACAGTAATATCTCCACATTGCACGGTGCAATTCTGAAATTTTTAGCTTTTTCCTGTTAATCCTAGCATGATAAAGAAGATTCAAAGAGAGTGAGATGCCAGCTCCTTTCATTCAGTCAGTAGCTTCAAACATTTCTGGTATATGAAAAACATGTTTTTCAATGGCAAAAATCAATGAATATTGTAAATGCACAAACAGTAATATCTCCACATTGCACGGTGCAATTCTGAAATTTTTTGCTTTTTCCTGCTAATCCTAGCATGATAAAGAAGATTCAAAGAGAGTGAGATGCCAGCTCCTTTCATTCAGTCAGTAGCTTCAAACATTTCTGGACGTTTTTCAATGGCAAAAATCAATGAATATTGTAAATGCACAAACAGTAATATCTCCACATTGCACGGTGCAATTCTGAAATTTTTTGCTTTTTCCTGCTAATCCTAGCATGATAAAGAAGATTCAAAGAGAGTGAGATGCCAGCTCCTTTCATTCAGTCAGTAGCTTCAAACATTTCTGGTATATGAAAAACATGTTTTTCAATGGCAAAAATCAATGAATATTGTAAATGCACAAACAGTAATATCTCCACATTGCAAGGTGCAATTCTGAAATTTTTAGCTTTTTCCTGTTAATCCTATCATGATAAAGAAGATTCAAAGAGAGTGAGATGCCAGCTCCTTTCATTCAGTCAGTAGCTTCAAACATTTCTGGTATATGAAAAACATGTTTTTCAATGGCAAAAATCAATGAATATTGTAAATGCACAAACAGTAATATCTCCACATTGCAAGGTGCAATTCTGAAATTTTTAGCTTTTTCCTGCTAATCCTAGCATGATAAAGAAGATTCAAAGAGAGTGAGATGCCAGCTCCTTTCATTCAGTCAGTAGCTTCAAACATTTCTGGACGTTTTTCAATGGCAAAAATCAATGAATATTGTAATTGCACAAACAGTAATATCTCCACATTGCACGGTGCAATTCTGAAATTTTTTGCTTTTTCCTGCTATTCCTAGCATGATAAAGAAGATTCAAAGAGAGTGAGATGCCAGCTCCTTTCATTCAGTCAGTAGCTTCAAACATTTCTGGTATATGAAAAACATGTTTTTCAATGGCAAAAATCAATGAATATTGTAAATGCACAAACAGTAATATCTCCACATTGCAAGGTGCAATTCTGAAATTTTTTGCTTTTTCCTGTTAATCCTAGCATGATAAAGAAGATTCAAAGAGAGTGAGATGCCAGCTCCTTTCATTCAGTCAGTAGCTTCAAACATTTCTGGACGTTTTTCAATGGCAAAAATCAATGAATATTGTAAATGCACAAACAGTAATATCTCCACATTGCAAGGTGCAATTCTGAAATTTTTAGCTTTTTCCTGTTAATCCTAGCATGATAAAGAAGATTCAAAGAGAGTGAGATGCCAGCTCCTTTCATTCAGTCAGTAGCTTCAAACATTTCTGGTATATGAAAAACATGTTTTTCAATGGCAAAAATCAATGAATATTGTAAATGCACAAACAGTAATATCTCCACATTGCAAGGTGCAATTCTGAAATTTTTTGCTTTTTCCTGCTAATCCTAGCATGATAAAGAAGATTCAAAGAGAGTGAGATGCCAGCTCCTTTCATTCAGTCAGTAGCTTCAAACATTTCTGGTATATGAAAAACATGTTTTTCAATGGCAAAAATCAATGAATATTGTAAATGCACAAACAGTAATATCTCCACATTGCACGGTGCAATTCTGAAATTTTTTGTTTTTTCCTGCTAATCCTAGCATGATAAAGAAGATTCAAAGAGAGTGAGATGCCAGCTCCTTTCATTCAGTCAGTAGCTTCAAACATTTCTGGACGTTTTTCAATGGCAAAAATCAATGAATATTGTAAATGCACAAACAGTAATATCTCCACATTGCACGGTGCAATTCTGAAATTTTTTGCTTTTTCCTGCTAATCCTAGCATGATAAAGAAGATTCAAAGAGAGTGAGATGCCAGCTCCTTTCATTCAGTCAGTAGCTTCAAACATTTCTGGACGTTTTTCAATGGCAAAAATCAATGAATATTGTAAATGCACAAACAGTAATATCTCCACATTGCAAGGTGCAATTCTGAAATTTTTTGCTTTTTCCTGCTAATCCTAGCATGATAAAGAAGATTCAAAGAGAGTGAGATGCCAGCTCCTTTCATTCAGTCAGTAGCTTCAAACATTTCTGGTATATGAAAAACATGTTTTTCAATGGCAAAAATCAATGAATATTGTAAATGCACAAACAGTAATATCTCCACATTGCACGGTGCAATTCTGAAATTTTTAGCTTTTTCCTGTTAATCCTAGCATGATAAAGAAGATTCAAAGAGAGTGAGATGCCAGCTCCTTTCATTCAGTCAGTAGCTTCAAACATTTCTGGTATATGAAAAACATGTTTTTCAATGGCAAAAATCAATGAATATTGTAAATGCACAAACAGTAATATCTCCACATTGCACGTTGCAATTCTGAAATTTTTAGCTTTTTCCTGTTAATCCTAGCATGATAAAGAAGATTCAAAGAGAGTGAGATGCCAGCTCCTTTCATTCAGTCAGTAGCTTCAAACATTTCTGGACGTTTTTCAATGGCAAAAATCAATGAATATTGTAAATGCACAAACAGTAATATCTCCACATTGCACGGTGCAATTCTGAAATTTTTAGCTTTTTCCTGTTAATCCTAGCATGATAAAGAAGATTCAAAGAGAGTGAGATGCCAGCTCCTTTCATTCAGTCAGTAGCTACAAACATTTCTGGTATATGAAAAACATGTTTTTCAATGGCAAAAATCAATGAATATTGTAAATGCACAAACAGTAATATCTCCACATTGCAAGGTGCAATTCTGAAATTTTTTGCTTTTTCCTGTTAATCCTAGCATGATAAAGAAGATTCAAAGAGAGTGAGATGCCAGCTCCTTTCATTCAGTCAGTAGCTTCAAACATTTCTGGACGTTTTTCAATGGCAAAAATCAATGAATATTGTAAATGCACAAACAGTAATATCTCCACATTGCACGGTGCAATTCTGAAATTTTTAGCTTTTTCCTGTTAATCCTAGCATGATAAAGAAGATTCAAAGAGAGTGAGATGCCAGCTCCTTTCATTCAGTCAGTAGCTTCAAACATTTCTGGTATATGAAAAACATGTTTTTCAATGGCAAAAATCAATGAATATTGTAAATGCACAAACAGTAATATCTCCACATTGCAAGGTGCAATTCTGAAATTTTTTGCTTTTTCCTGTTAATCCTAGCATGATAAAGAAGATTCAAAGAGAGTGAGATGCCAGCTCCTTTCATTCAGTCAGTAGCTTCAAACATTTCTGGTATATGAAAAACATGTTTTTCAATGGCAAAAATCAATGAATATTGTAAATGCACAAACAGTAATATCTCCACATTGCACGGTGCAATTCTGAAATTTTTTGCTTTTTCCTGCTAATCCTAGCATGATAAAGAAGATTCAAAGAGAGTGAGATGCCAGCTCCTTTCATTCAGTCAGTAGCTTCAAACATTTCTGGACGTTTTTCAATGGCAAAAATCAATGAATATTGTAAATGCACAAACAGTAATATCTCCACATTGCACGGTGCAATTCTGAAATTTTTTGCTTTTTCCTGCTAATCCTAGCATGATAAAGAAGATTCAAAGAGAGTGAGATGCCAGCTCCTTTCATTCAGTCAGTAGCTTCAAACATTTCTGGACGTTTTTCAATGGCAAAAATCAATGAATATTGTAAATGCACAAACAGTAATATCTCCACATTGCAAGGTGCAATTCTGAAATTTTTTGCTTTTTCCTGCTAATCCTAGCATGATAAAGAAGATTCAAAGAGAGTGAGATGCCAGCTCCTTTCATTCAGTCAGTAGCTTCAAACATTTCTGGTATATGAAAAACATGTTTTTCAATG
Organism: Phyllobates terribilis; assembly: GCF_046119375.1. Classification (NCBI taxonomy): domain Eukaryota; kingdom Metazoa; phylum Chordata; class Amphibia; order Anura; family Dendrobatidae; genus Phyllobates; species Phyllobates terribilis. The sequence goes on from NW_027364336.1 coordinate 234,747, forward strand.
GCAAAAATCAATGAATATTGTAAATGCACAAACAGTAATATCTCCACATTGCACGGTGCAATTCTGAAATTTTTAGCTTTTTCCTGTTAATCCTAGCATGATAAAGAAGATTCAAAGAGAGTGAGATGCCAGCTCCTTTCATTCAGTCAGTAGCTTCAAACATTTCTGGTATATGAAAAACATGTTTTTCAATGGCAAAAATCAATGAATATTGTAAATGCACAAACAGTAATATCTCCACATTGCACGTTGCAATTCTGAAATTTTTAGCTTTTTCCTGTTAATCCTAGCATGATAAAGAAGATTCAAAGAGAGTGAGATGCCAGCTCCTTTCATTCAGTCAGTAGCTTCAAACATTTCTGGACGTTTTTCAATGGCAAAAATCAATGAATATTGTAAATGCACAAACAGTAATATCTCCACATTGCACGGTGCAATTCTGAAATTTTTAGCTTTTTCCTGTTAATCCTAGCATGATAAAGAAGATTCAAAGAGAGTGAGATGCCAGCTCCTTTCATTCAGTCAGTAGCTACAAACATTTCTGGTATATGAAAAACATGTTTTTCAATGGCAAAAATCAATGAATATTGTAAATGCACAAACAGTAATATCTCCACATTGCAAGGTGCAATTCTGAAATTTTTAGCTTTTTCCTGTTAATCCTAGCATGATAAAGAAGATTCAAAGAGAGTGAGATGCCAGCTCCTTTCATTCAGTCAGTAGCTTCAAACATTTCTGGACGTTTTTCAATGGCAAAAATCAATGAATATTGTAAATGCACAAACAGTAATATCTCCACATTGCACGGTGCAATTCTGAAATTTTTAGCTTTTTCCTGTTAATCCTAGCATGATAAAGAAGATTCAAAGAGAGTGAGATGCCAGCTCCTTTCATTCAGTCAGTAGCTTCAAACATTTCTGGTATATGAAAAACATGTTTTTCAATGGCAAAAATCAATGAATATTGTAAATGCACAAACAGTAATATCTCCACATTGCAAGGTGCAATTCTGAAATTTTTTGCTTTTTCCTGTTAATCCTAGCATGATAAAGAAGATTCAAAGAGAGTGAGATGCCAGCTCCTTTCATTCAGTCAGTAGCTTCAAACATTTCTGGTATATGAAAAACATGTTTTTCAATGGCAAAAATCAATGAATATTGTAAATGCACAAACAGTAATATCTCCACATTGCAAGGTGCAATTCTGAAATTTTTTGCTTTTTCCTGTTAATCCTAGCATGATAAAGAAGATTCAAAGAGAGTGAGATGCCAGCTCCTTTCATTCAGTCAGTAGCTTCAAACATTTCTGGACGTTTTTCAATGGCAAAAATCAATGAATATTGTAAATGCACAAACAGTAATATCTCCACATTGCAAGGTGCAATTCTGAAATTTTTAGCTTTTTCCTGTTAATCCTAGCATGATAAAGAAGATTCAAAGAGAGTGAGATGCCAGCTCCTTTCATTCAGTCAGTAGCTTCAAACATTTCTGGTATATGAAAAACATGTTTTTCAATGGCAAAAATCAATGAATATTGTAAATGCACAAACAGTAATATCTCCACATTGCACCGTGCAATTCTGAAATTTTTTGCTTTTTCCTGCTAATCCTAGCATGATAAAGAAGATTCAAAGAGAGTGAGATGCCAGCTCCTTTCATTCAGTCAGTAGCTTCAAACATTTCTGGACGTTTTTCAATGGCAAAAATCAATGAATATTGTAAATGCACAAACAGTAATATCTCCACATTGCACGGTGCAATTCTGAAATTTTTAGCTTTTTCCTGTTAATCCTAGCATGATAAAGAAGATTCAAAGAGAGTGAGATGCCAGCTCCTTTCATTCAGTCAGTAGCTTCAAACATTTCTGGTATATGAAAAACATGTTTTTCAATGGCAAAAATCAATGAATATTGTAAATGCACAAACAGTAATATCTCCACATTGCAAGGTGCAATTCTGAAATTTTTAGCTTTTTCCTGTTAATCCTAGCATGATAAAGAAGATTCAAAGAGAGTGAGATGCCAGCTCCTTTCATTCAGTCAGTAGCTTCAAACATTTCTGGTATATGAAAAACATGTTTTTCAATGGCAAAAATCAATGAATATTGTAAATGCACAAACAGTAATATCTCCACATTGCAAGGTGCAATTCTGAAATTTTTAGCTTTTTCCTGCTAACCCTAGCATGATAAAGAAGATTCAAAGAGAGTGAGATGCCAGCTCCTTTCATTCAGTCAGTAGCTTCAAACATTTCTGGTATATGAAAAACATGTTTTTCAATGGCAAAAATCAATGAATATTGTAAATGCACAAACAGTAATATCTCCACATTGCACGGTGCAATTCTGAAATTTTTTGCTTTTTCCTGTTAATCCTAGCATGATAAAGAAGATTCAAAGAGAGTGAGATGCCAGCTCCTTTCATTCAGTCAGTAGCTTCAAACATTTCTGGACGTTTTTCAATGGCAAAAATCAATGAATATTGTAAATGCACAAACAGTAATATCTCCACATTGCAAGGTGCAATTCTGAAATTTTTAGCTTTTTCCTGTTAATCCTAGCATGATAAAGAAGATTCAAAGAGAGTGAGATGCCAGCTCCTTTCATTCAGTCAGTAGCTTCAAACATTTCTGGTATATGAAAAACATGTTTTTCAATGGCAAAAATCAATGAATATTGTAAATGCACAAACAGTAATATCTCCACATTGCACGGTGCAATTCTGAAATTTTTTGCTTTTTCCTGCTAATCCTAGCATGATAAAGAAGATTCAAAGAGAGTGAGATGCCAGCTCCTTTCATTCAGTCAGTAGCTTCAAACATTTCTGGATGTTTTTCAATGGCAAAAATCAATGAATATTGTAAATGCACAAACAGTAATATCTCCACATTGCACGGTGCAATTCTGAAATTTTTAGCTTTTTCCTGTTAATCCTAGCATGATAAAGAAGATTCAAAGAGAGTGAGATGCCAGCTCCTTTCATTCAGTCAGTAGCTTCAAACATTTCTGGTATATGAAAAACATGTTTTTCAATGGCAAAAATCAATGAATATTGTAAATGCACAAACAGTAATATCTCCACATTGCACGGTGCAATTCTGAAATTTTTTGCTTTTTCCTGCTAATCCTAGCATGATAAAGAAGATTCAAAGAGAGTGAGATGCCAGCTCCTTTCATTCAGTCAGTAGCTTCAAACATTTCTGGACGTTTTTCAATGGCAAAAATCAATGAATATTGTAAATGCACAAACAGTAATATCTCCACATTGCACGGTGCAATTCTGAAATTTTTTGCTTTTTCCTGCTAATCCTAGCATGATAAAGAAGATTCAAAGAGAGTGAGATGCCAGCTCCTTTCATTCAGTCAGTAGCTTCAAACATTTCTGGTATATGAAAAACATGTTTTTCAATGGCAAAAATCAATGAATATTGTAAATGCACAAACAGTAATATCTCCACATTGCAAGGTGCAATTCTGAAATTTTTAGCTTTTTCCTGTTAATCCTAGCATGATAAAGAAGATTCAAAGAGAGTGAGATGCCAGCTCCTTTCATTCAGTCAGTAGCTTCAAACATTTCTGGTATATGAAAAACATGTTTTTCAATGGCAAAAATCAATGAATATTGTAAATGCACAAACAGTAATATCTCCACATTGCAAGGTGCAATTCTGAAATTTTTAGCTTTTTCCAGCTAATCCTAGCATGATAAAGAAGATTCAAAGAGAGTGAGATGCCAGCTCCTTTCATTCAGTCAGTAGCTTCAAACATTTCTGGACGTTTTTCAATGGCAAAAATCAATGAATATTGTAAATGCACAAACAGTAATATCTCCACATTGCACGGTGCAATTCTGAAATTTTTTGCTTTTTCCTGCTAATCCTAGCATGATAAAGAAGATTCAAAGAGAGTGAGATGCCAGCTCCTTTCATTCAGTCAGTAGCTTCAAACATTTCTGGTATATGAAAAACATGTTTTTCAATGGCAAAAATCAATGAATATTGTAAATGCACAAACAGTAATATCTCCACATTGCAAGGTGCAATTCTGAAATTTTTTGCTTTTTCCTGTTAATCCTAGCATGATAAAGAAGATTCAAAGAGAGTGAGATGCCAGCTCCTTTCATTCAGTCAGTAGCTTCAAACATTTCTGGACGTTTTTCAATGGCAAAAATCAATGAATATTGTAAATGCACAAACAGTAATATCTCCACATTGCAAGGTGCAATTCTGAAATTTTTAGCTTTTTCCTGTTAATCCTAGCATGATAAAGAAGATTCAAAGAGAGTGAGATGCCAGCTCCTTTCATTCAGTCAGTAGCTTCAAACATTTCTGGTATATGAAAAACATGTTTTTCAATGGCAAAAATCAATGAATATTGTAAATGCACAAACAGTAATATCTCCACATTGCACGGTGCAATTCTGAAATTTTTTGCTTTTTCCTGCTAATCCTAGCATGATAAAGAAGATTCAAAGAGAGTGAGATGCCACCTCCTTTCATTCAGTCAGTAGCTTCAAACATTTCTGGTATATGAAAAACATGTTTTTCAATGGCAAAAATCAATGAATATTGTAAATGCACAAACAGTAATATCTCCACATTGCACGGTGCAATTCTGAAATTTTTTGCTTTTTCCTGCTAATCCTAGCATGATAAAGAAGATTCAAAGAGAGTGAGATGCCAGCTCCTTTCATTCAGTCAGTAGCTTCAAACATTTCTGGACGTTTTTCAATGGCAAAAATCAATGAATATTGTAAATGCACAAACAGTAATATCTCCACATTGCACGGTGCAATTCTGAAATTTTTAGCTTTTTCCTGCTAATCCTAGCATGATAAAGAAGATTCAAAGAGAGTGAGATGCCAGCTCCTTTCATTCAGTCAGTAGCTTCAAACATTTCTGGACGTTTTTCAATGGCAAAAATCAATGAATATTGTAAATGCACAAACAGTAATATCTCCACATTGCAAGGTGCAATTCTGAAATTTTTAGCTTTTTCCTGCTAATCCTAGCATGATAAAGAAGATTCAAAGAGAGTGAGATGCCAGCTCCTTTCATTCAGTCAGTAGCTTCAAACATTTCTGGTATATGAAAAACATGTTTTTCAATGGCAAAAATCAATGAATATTGTAAATGCACAAACAGTAATATCTCCACATTGCAAGGTGCAATTCTGAAATTTTTAGCTTTTTCCTGCTAATCCTAGCATGATAAAGAAGATTCAAAGAGAGTGAGATGCCAGCTCCTTTCATTCAGTCAGTAGCTTCAAACATTTCTGGTATATGAAAAACATGTTTTTCAATGGCAAAAATCAATGAATATTGTAAATGCACAAACAGTAATATCTCCACATTGCACGGTGCAATTCTGAAATTTTTTGCTTTTTCCTGCTAATCCTAGCATGATAAAGAAGATTCAAAGAGAGTGAGATGCCAGCTCCTTTCATTCAGTCAGTAGCTTCAAACATTTCTGGTATATGAAAAACATGTTTTTCAATGGCAAAAATCAATGAATATTGTAAATGCACAAACAGTAATATCTCCACATTGCACGGTGCAATTCTGAAATTTTTAGCTTTTTCCTGTTATTCCTAGCATGATAAAGAAGATTCAAAGAGAGTGAGATGCCAGCTCCTTTCATTCAGTCAGTAGCTTCAAACATTTCTGGACGTTTTTCAATGGCAAAAATCAATGAATATTGTAAATGCACAAACAGTAATATCTCCACATTGCACGGTGCAATTCTGAAATTTTTAGCTTTTTCCTGTTAATCCTAGCATGATAAAGAAGATTCAAAGAGAGTGAGATGCCAGCTCCTTTCATTCAGTCAGTAGCTTCAAACATTTCTGGTATATGAAAAACATGTTTTTCAATGGCAAAAATCAATGAATATTGTAAATGCACAAACAGTAATATCTCCACATTGCAAGGTGCAATTCTGAAATTTTTTGCTTTTTCCTGTTAATCCTAGCATGATAAAGAAGATTCAAAGAGAGTGAGATGCCAGCTCCTTTCATTCAGTCAGTAGCTTCAAACATTTCTGGTATATGAAAAACATGTTTTTCAATGGCAAAAATCAATGAATATTGTAAATGCACAAACAGTAATATCTCCACATTGCAAGGTGCAATTCTGAAATTTTTTGCTTTTTCCTGTTAATCCTAGCATGATAAAGAAGATTCAAAGAGAGTGAGATGCCAGCTCCTTTCATTCAGTCAGTAGCTTCAAACATTTCTGGTATATGAAAAACATGTTTTTCAATGGCAAAAATCAATGAATATTGTAAATGCACAAACAGTAATATCTCCACATTGCAAGGTGCAATTCTGAAATTTTTTGCTTTTTCCTGCTAATCCTAGCATGATAAAGAAGATTCAAAGAGAGTGAGATGCCAGCTCCTTTCATTCAGTCAGTAGCTTCAAACATTTCTGGTATATGAAAAACATGTTTTTCAATGGCAAAAATCAATGAATATTGTAAATGCACAAACAGTAATATCTCCACATTGCACGGTGCAATTCTGAAATTTTTTGCTTTTTCCTGCTAATCCTAGCATGATAAAGAAGATTCAAAGAGAGTGAGATGCCAGCTCCTTTCATTCAGTCAGTAGCTTCAAACATTTCTGGACGTTTTTCAATGGCAAAAATCAATGAATATTGTAAATGCACAAACAGTAATATCTCCACATTGCACGGTGCAATTCTGAAATTTTTAGCTTTTTCCTGTTAATCCTAGCATGATAAAGAAGATTCAAAGAGAGTGAGATGCCAGCTCCTTTCATTCAGTCAGTAGCTTCAAACATTTCTGGTATATGAAAAACATGTTTTTCAATGGCAAAAATCAATGAATATTGTAAATGCACAAACAGTAATATCTCCACATTGCAAGGTGCAATTCTGAAATTTTTTGCTTTTTCCTGCTAATCCTAGCATGATAAAGAAGATTCAAAGAGAGTGAGATGCCAGCTCCTTTCATTCAGTCAGTAGCTTCAAACATTTCTGGTATATGAAAAACATGTTTTTCAATGGCAAAAATCAATGAAAATTGTAAATGCACAAACAGTAATATCTCCACATTGCACGGTGCAATTCTGAAATTTTTAGCTTTTTCCTGCTAATCCTAGCATGATAAAGAAGATTCAAAGAGAGTGAGATGCCAGCTCCTTTCATTCAGTCAGTAGCTTCAAACATTTCTGGACGTTTTTCAATGGCAAAAATCAATGAATATTGTAAATGCACAAACAGTAATATCTCCACATTGCAAGGTGCAATTCTGAAATTTTTTGCTTTTTCCTGCTAATCCTAGCATGATAAAGAAGATTCAAAGAGAGTGAGATGCCAGCTCCTTTCATTCAGTCAGTAGCTTCAAACATTTCTGGTATATGAAAAACATGTTTTTCAATGGCAAAAATCAATGAATATTGTAAATGCACAAACAGTAATATCTCCACATTGCACGGTGCAATTCTGAAATTTTTAGCTTTTTCCTGTTAATCCTAGCATGATAAAGAAGATTCAAAGAGAGTGAGATGCCAGCTCCTTTCATTCAGTCAGTAGCTTCAAACATTTCTGGTATATGAAAAACATGTTTTTCAATGGCAAAAATCAATGAATATTGTAAATGCACAAACAGTAATATCTCCACATTGCACGGTGCAATTCTGAAATTTTTAGCTTTTTCCTGTTAATCCTAGCATGATAAAGAAGATTCAAAGAGAGTGAGATGCCAGCTCCTTTCATTCAGTCAGTAGCTTCAAACATTTCTGGACGTTTTTCAATGGCAAAAATCAATGAATATTGTAAATGCACAAACAGTAATATCTCCACATTGCACGGTGCAATTCTGAAATTTTTTGCTTTTTCCTGTTAATCCTAGCATGATAAAGAAGATTCAAAGAGAGTGAGATGCCAGCTCCTTTCATTCAGTCAGTAGCTTCAAACATTTCTGGTATATGAAAAACATGTTTTTCAATGGCAAAAATCAATGAATATTGTAAATGCACAAACAGTAATATCTCCACATTGCAAGGTGCAATTCTGAAATTTTTTGCTTTTTCCTGTTAATCCTAGCATGATAAAGAAGATTCAAAGAGAGTGAGATGCCAGCTCCTTTCATTCAGTCAGTAGCTTCAAACATTTCTGGTATATGAAAAACATGTTTTTCAATGGCAAAAATCAATGAATATTGTAAATGCACAAACAGTAATATCTCCACATTGCAAGGTGCAATTCTGAAATTTTTTGCTTTTTCCTGCTAATCCTAGCATGATAAAGAAGATTCAAAGAGAGTGAGATGCCAGCTCCTTTCATTCAGTCAGTAGCTTCAAACATTTCTGGACGTTTTTCAATGGCAAAAATCAATGAATATTGTAAATGCACAAACAGTAATATCTCCACATTGCACGGTGCAATTCTGAAATTTTTAGCTTTTTCCTGTTAATCCTAGCATGATAAAGAAGATTCAAAGAGAGTGAGATGCCAGCTCCTTTCATTCAGTCAGTAGCTTCAAACATTTCTGGTATATGAAAAACATGTTTTTCAATGGCAAAAATCAATGAATATTGTAAATGCACAAACAGTAATATCTCCACATTGCATGGTGCAATTCTGAAATTTTTTGCTTTTTCCTGCTAATCCTAGCATGATAAAGAAGATTCAAAGAGAGTGAGATGCCAGCTCCTTTCATTCAGTCAGTAGCTTCAAACATTTCTGGTATATGAAAAACATGTTTTTCAATGGCAAAAATCAATGAATATTGTAAATGCACAAACAGTAATATCTCCACATTGCAAGGTGCAATTCTGAAATTTTTAGCTTTTTCCTGTTAATCCTAGCATGATAAAGAAGATTCAAAGAGAGTGAGATGCCAGCTCCTTTCATTCAGTCAGTAGCTTCAAACATTTCTGGTATATGAAAAACATGTTTTTCAATGGCAAAAATCAATGAATATTGTAAATGCACAAACAGTAATATCTCCACATTGCAAGGTGCAATTCTGAAATTTTTTGCTTTTTCCTGCTAATCCTAGCATGATAAAGAAGATTCAAAGAGAGTGAGATGCCAGCTCCTTTCATTCAGTCAGTAGCTTCAAACATTTCTGGTATATGAAAAACATGTTTTTCAATGGCAAAAATCAATGAATATTGTAAATGCACAAACAGTAATATCTCCACATTGCAAGGTGCAATTCTGAAATTTTTAGCTTTTTCCTGCTAATCCTAGCATGATAAAGAAGATTCAAAGAGAGTGAGATGCCAGCTCCTTTCATTCAGTCAGTAGCTTCAAACATTTCTGGACGTTTTTCAATGGCAAAAATCAATGAATATTGTAAATGCACAAACAGTAATATCTCCACATTGCACGGTGCAATTCTGAAATTTTTAGCTTTTTCCTGTTAATCCTAGCATGATAAAGAAGATTCAAAGAGAGTGAGATGCCAGCTCCTTTCATTCAGTCAGTAGCTTCAAACATTTCTGGTATATGAAAAACATGTTTTTCAATGGCAAAAATCAATGAATATTGTAAATGCACAAACAGTAATATCTCCACATTGCAAGGTGCAATTCTGAAATTTTTTGCTTTTTCCTGTTAATCCTAGCATGATAAAGAAGATTCAAAGAGAGTGAGATGCCAGCTCCTTTCATTCAGTCAGTAGCTTCAAACATTTCTGGTATATGAAAAACATGTTTTTCAATGGCAAAAATCAATGAATATTGTAAATGCACAAACAGTAATATCTCCACATTGCAAGGTGCAATTCTGAAATTTTTAGCTTTTTCCTGTTAATCCTAGCATGATAAAGAAGATTCAAAGAGAGTGAGATGCCAGCTCCTTTCATTCAGTCAGTAGCTTCAAACATTTCTGGTATATGAAAAACATGTTTTTCAATGGCAAAAATCAATGAATATTGTAAATGCACAAACAGTAATATCTCCACATTGCAAGGTGCAATTCTGAAATTTTTTGCTTTTTCCTGCTAATCCTAGCATGATAAAGAGGATTCAAAGAGAGTGAGATGCCAGCTCCTTTCATTCAGTCAGTAGCTTCAAACATTTCTGGTATATGAAAAACATGTTTTTCAATGGCAAAAATCAATGAATATTGTAAATGCACAAACAGTAATATCTCCACATTGCACGGTGCAATTCTGAAATTTTTTGCTTTTTCCTGTTAATCCTAGCATGATAAAGAAGATTCAAAGAGAGTGAGATGCCAGCTCCTTTCATTCAGTCAGTAGCTTCAAACATTTCTGGTATATGAAAAACATGTTTTTCAATGGCAAAAATCAATGAATATTGTAAATGCACAAACAGTAATATCTCCACATTGCACGGTGCAATTCTGAAATTTTTTGCTTTTTCCTGCTAATCCTAGCATGATAAAGAAGATTCAAAGAGAGTGAGATGCCAGCTCCTTTCATTCAGTCAGTAGCTTCAAACATTTCTGGTATATGAAAAACATGTTTTTCAATGGCAAAAATCAATGAATATTGTAAATGCACAAACAGTAATATCTCCACATTGCACGGTGCAATTCTGAAATTTTTTCCTTTTTCCTGTTAATCCTAGCATGATAAAGAAGATTCAAAGAGAGTGAGATGCCAGCTCCTTTCATTCAGTCAGTAGCTTCAAACATTTCTGGTATATGAAAAACATGTTTTTCAATGGCAAAAATCAATGAATATTGTAAATGCACAAACAGTAATATCTCCACATTGCACGGTGCAATTCTGAAATTTTTAGCTTTTTCCTGTTAATCCTAGCATGATAAAGAAGATTCAAAGAGAGTGAGATGCCAGCTCCTTTCATTCAGTCAGTAGCTTCAAACATTTCTGGACGTTTTTCAATGGCAAAAATCAATGAATATTGTAAATGCACAAACAGTAATATCTCCACATTGCAAGGTGCAATTCTGAAATTTTTTGCTTTTCCTGCTAATCCTAGCATGATAAAGAAGATTCAAAGAGAGTGAGATGCCAGCTCCTTTCATTCAGTCAGTAGCTTCAAACATTTCTGGTATATGAAAAACATGTTTTTCAATGGCAAAAATCAATGAATATTGTAAATGCACAAACAGTAATATCTCCACATTGCACGGTGCAATTCTGAAATTTTTAGCTTTTTCCTGTTAATCCTAGCATGATAAAGAAGATTCAAAGAGAGTGAGATGCCAGCTCCTTTCATTCAGTCAGTAGCTTCAAACATTTCTGGTATATGAAAAACATGTTTTTCAATGGCAAAAATCAATGAATATTGTAAATGCACAAACAGTAATATCTCCACATTGCACGGTGCAATTCTGAAATTTTTAGCTTTTTCCTGTTAATCCTAGCATGATAAAGAAGATTCAAAGAGAGTGAGATGCCAGCTCCTTTCATTCAGTCAGTAGCTTCAAACATTTCTGGTATATGAAAAACATGTTTTTCAATGGCAAAAATCAATGAATATTGTAAATGCACAAACAGTAATATCTCCACATTGCAAGGTGCAATTCTGAAATTTTTTGCTTTTTCCTGCTAATCCTAGCATGATAAAGAAGATTCAAAGAGAGTGAGATGCCAGCTCCTTTCATTCAGTCAGTAGCTTCAAACATTTCTGGTATATGAAAAACATGTTTTTCAATGGCAAAAATCAATGAATATTGTAAATGCACAAACAGTAATATCTCCACATTGCAAGGTGCAATTCTGAAATTTTCAGCTTTTTCCTGTTAATCCTAGCATGATAAAGAAGATTCAAAGAGAGTGAGATGCCAGCTCCTTTCATTCAGTCAGTAGCTTCAAACATTTCTGGACGTTTTTCAATGGCAAAAATCAATGAATATTGTAAATGCACAAACAGTAATATCTCCACATTGCAAGGTGCAATTCTGAAATTTTTAGCTTTTTCCTGTTAATCCTAGCATGATAAAGAAGATTCAAAGAGAGTGAGATGCCAGCTCCTTTCATTCAGTCAGTAGCTTCAAACATTTCTGGTATATGAAAAACATGTTTTTCAATGGCAAAAATCAATGAATATTGTAAATGCACAAACAGTAATATCTCCACATTGCACGGTGCAATTCTGAAATTTTTAGCTTTTTCCTGTTAATCCTAGCATGATAAAGAAGATTCAAAGAGAGTGAGATGCCAGCTCCTTTCATTCAGTCAGTAGCTTCAAACATTTCTGGTATATGAAAAACATGTTTTTCAATGGCAAAAATCAATGAATATTGTAAATGCACAAACAGTAATATCTCCACATTGCACGGTGCAATTCTGAAATTTTTTGCTTTTTCCTGCTAATCCTAGCATGATAAAGAAGATTCAAAGAGAGTGAGATGCCAGCTCCTTTCATTCAGTCAGTAGCTTCAAACATTTCTGGACGTTTTTCAATGGCAAAAATCAATGAATATTGTAAATGCACAAACAGTAATATCTCCACATTGCACGGTGCAATTCTGAAATTTTTAGCTTTTTCCTGTTAATCCTAGCATGATAAAGAAGATTCAAAGAGAGTGAGATGCCAGCTCCTTTCATTCAGTCAGTAGCTTCAAACATTTCTGGTATATGAAAAACATGTTTTTCAATGGCAAAAATCAATGAATATTGTAAATGCACAAACAGTAATATCTCCACATTGCAAGGTGCAATTCTGAAATTTTTAGCTTTTTCCTGCTAATCCTAGCATGATAAAGAAGATTCAAAGAGAGTGAGATGCCAGCTCCTTTCATTCAGTCAGTAGCTTCAAACATTTCTGGTATATGAAAAACATGTTTTTCAATGGCAAAAATCAATGAATATTGTAAATGCACAAACAGTAATATCTCCACATTGCAAGGTGCAATTCTGAAATTTTTAGCTTTTTCCTGCTAATCCTAGCATGATAAAGAAGATTCAAAGAGAGTGAGATGCCAGCTCCTTTCATTCAGTCAGTAGCTTCAAACATTTCTGGTATATGAAAAACATGTTTTTCAATGGCAAAAATCAATGAATATTGTAAATGCACAAACAGTAATATCTCCACATTGCACGGTGCAATTCTGAAATTTTTTGCTTTTTCCTGTTAATCCTAGCATGATAAAGAAGATTCAAAGAGAGTGAGATGCCAGCTCCTTTCATTCAGTCAGTAGCTTCAAACATTTCTGGTATATGAAAAACATGTTTTTCAATGGCAAAAATCAATGAATATTGTAAATGCACAAACAGTAATATCTCCACATTGCACGGTGCAATTCTGAAATTTTTAGCTTTTTCCTGCTAATCCTAGCATGATAAAGAAGATTCAAAGAGAGTGAGATGCCAGCTCCTTTCATTCAGTCAGTAGCTTCAAACATTTCTGGTATATGAAAAACATGTTTTTCAATGGCAAAAATCAATGAATATTGTAAATGCACAAACAGTAATATCTCCACATTGCAAGGTGCAATTCTGAAATTTTTAGCTTTTTCCTGCTAATCCTAGCATGATAAAGAAGATTCAAAGAGAGTGAGATGCCAGCTCCTTTCATTCAGTCAGTAGCTTCAAACATTTCTGGACGTTTTTCAATGGCAAAAATCAATGAATATTGTAAATGCACAAACACTAATATCTCCACATTGCAAGGTGCAATTCTGAAATTTTTAGCTTTTTCCTGTTAATCCTAGCATGATAAAGAAGATTCAAAGAGAGTGAGATGCCAGCTCCTTTCATTCAGTCAGTAGCTTCAAACATTTCTGGTATATGAAAAACATGTTTTTCAATGGCAAAAATCAATGAATATTGTAAATGCACAAACAGTAATATCTCCACATTGCACGGTGCAATTCTGAAATTTTTTGCTTTTTCCTGCTAATCCTAGCATGATAAAGAAGATTCAAAGAGAGTGAGATGCCAGCTCCTTTCATTCAGTCAGTAGCTTCAAACATTTCTGGTATATGAAAAACATGTTTTTCAATGGCAAAAATCAATGAATATTGTAAATGCACAAACAGTAATATCTCCACATTGCACGGTGCAATTCTGAAATTTTTAGCTTTTTCCTGCTAATCCTAGCATGATAAAGAAGATTCAAAGAGAGTGAGATGCCAGCTCCTTTCATTCAGTCAGTAGCTTCAAACATTTCTGGTATATGAAAAACATGTTTTTCAATGGCAAAAATCAATGAATATTGTAAATGCACAAACAGTAATATCTCCACATTGCAAGGTGCAATTCTGAAATTTTTAGCTTTTTCCTGCTAATCCTAGCATGATAAAGAAGATTCAAAGAGAGTGAGATGCCAGCTCCTTTCATTCAGTCAGTAGCTTCAAACATTTCTGGACGTTTTTCAATGGCAAAAATCAATGAATATTGTAAATGCACAAACAGTAATATCTCCACATTGCACGGTGCAATTCTGAAATTTTTAGCTTTTTCCTGTTAATCCTAGCATGATAAAGAAGATTCAAAGAGAGTGAGATGCCAGCTCCTTTCATTCAGTCAGTAGCTTCAAACATTTCTGGTATATGAAAAACATGTTTTTCAATGGCAAAAATCAATGAATATTGTAAATGCACAAACAGTAATATCTCCACATTGCAAGGTGCAATTCTGAAATTTTTAGCTTTTTCCTGCTAATCCTAGCATGATAAAGAAGATTCAAAGAGAGTGAGATGCCAGCTCCTTTCATTCAGTCAGTAGCTTCAAAAATTTCTGGTATATGAAAAACATGTTTTTCAATGGCAAAAATCAATGAATATTGTAAATGCACAAACAGTAATATCTCCACATTGCAAGGTGCAATTCTGAAATTTTTAGCTTTTTCCTGCTAATCCTAGCATGATAAAGAAGATTCAAAGAGAGTGAGATGCCAGCTCCTTTCATTCAGTCAGTAGCTTCAAACATTTCTGGTATATGAAAAACATGTTTTTCAATGGCAAAAATCAATGAATATTGTAAATGCACAAACAGTAATATCTCCACATTGCAAGGTGCAATTCTGAAATTTTTTGCTTTTTCCTGCTAATCCTAGCATGATAAAGAAGATTCAAAGAGAGTGAGATGCCAGCTCCTTTCATTCAGTCAGTAGCTTCAAACATTTCTGGTATATGAAAAACATGTTTTTCAATGGCAAAAATCAATGAATATTGTAAATGCACAAACAGTAATATCTCCACATTGCACGGTGCAATTCTGAAATTTTTTGCTTTTTCCTGCTAATCCTAGCATGATAAAGAAGATTCAAAGAGAGTGAGATGCCAGCTCCTTTCATTCAGTCAGTAGCTTCAAACATTTCTGGTATATGAAAAACATGTTTTTCAATGGCAAAAATCAATGAATATTGTAAATGCACAAACAGTAATATCTCCACATTGCACGGTGCAATTCTGAAATTTTTAGCTTTTTCCTGCTAATCCTAGCATGATAAAGAAGATTCAAAGAGAGTGAGATGCCAGCTCCTTTCATTCAGTCAGTAGCTTCAAACATTTCTGGTATATGAAAAACATGTTTTTCAATGGCAAAAATCAATGAATATTGTAAATGCACAAACAGTAATATCTCCACATTGCAAGGTGCAATTCTGAAATTTTTAGCTTTTTCCTGCTAATCCTAGCATGATAAAGAAGATTCAAAGAGAGTGAGATGCCAGCTCCTTTCATTCAGTCAGTAGCTTCAAACATTTCTGGACGTTTTTCAATGGCAAAAATCAATGAATATTGTAAATGCACAAACAGTAATATCTCCACATTGCACGGTGCAATTCTGAAATTTTTAGCTTTTTCATGTTAATCCTAGCATGATAAAGAAGATTCAAAGAGAGTGAGATGCCAGCTCCTTTCATTCAGTCAGTAGCTTCAAACATTTCTGGTATATGAAAAACATGTTTTTCAATGGCAAAAATCAATGAATATTGTAAATGCACAAACAGTAATATCTCCACATTGCAAGGTGCAATTCTGAAATTTTTAGCTTTTTCCTGCTAATCCTAGCATGATAAAGAAGATTCAAAGAGAGTGAGATGCCAGCTCCTTTCATTCAGTCAGTAGCTTCAAACATTTCTGGACGTTTTTCAATGGCAAAAATCAATGAATATTGTAAATGCACAAACAGTAATATCTCCACATTGCACGGTGCAATTCTGAAATTTTTAGCTTTTTCCTGTTAATCCTAGCATGATAAAGAAGATTCAAAGAGAGTGAGATGCCAGCTCCTTTCATTCAGTCAGTAGCTTCAAACATTTCTGGTATATGAAAAACATGTTTTTCAATGGCAAAAATCAATGAATATTGTAAATGCACAAACAGTAATATCTCCACATTGCAAGGTGCAATTCTGAAATTTTTAGCTTTTTCCTGCTAATCCTAGCATGATAAAGAAGATTCAAAGAGAGTGAGATGCCAGCTCCTTTCATTCAGTCAGTAGCTTCAAACATTTCTGGTATATGAAAAACATGTTTTTCAATGGCAAAAATCAATGAATATTGTAAATGCACAAACAGTAATATCTCCACATTGCAAGGTGCAATTCTGAAATTTTTAGCTTTTTCCTGCTAATCCTAGCATGATAAAGAAGATTCAAAGAGAGTGAGATGCCAGCTCCTTTCATTCAGTCAGTAGCTTCAAACATTTCTGGTATATGAAAAACATGTTTTTCAATGGCAAAAATCAATGAATATTGTAAATGCACAAACAGTAATATCTCCACATTGTAAGGTGCAATTCTGAAATTTTTTGCTTTTTCCTGCTAATCCTAGCATGATAAAGAAGATTCAAAGAGAGTGAGATGCCAGCTCCTTTCATTCAGTCAGTAGCTTCAAACATTTCTGGTATATGAAAAACATGTTTTTCAATGGCAAAAATCAATGAATATTGTAAATGCACAAACAGTAATATCTCCACATTGCACGGTGCAATTCTGAAATTTTTTGCTTTTTCCTGCTAATCCTAGCATGATAAAGAAGATTCAAAGAGAGTGAGATGCCAGCTCCTTTCATTCAGTCAGTAGCTTCAAACATTTCTGGTATATGAAAAACATGTTTTTCAATGGCAAAAATCAATGAATATTGTAAATGCACAAACAGTAATATCTCCACATTGCACGGTGCAATTCTGAAATTTTTCGCTTTTTCCTGCTAATCCTAGCATGATAAAGAAGATTCAAAGAGAGTGAGATGCCAGCTCCTTTCATTCAGTCAGTAGCTTCAAACATTTCTGATATATGAAAAACATGTTTTTCAATGGCAAAAATCAATGAATATTGTAAATGCACAAACAGTAATATCTCCACATTGCAAGGTGCAATTCTGAAATTTTTAGCTTTTTCCTGCTAATCCTAGCATGATAAAGAAGATTCAAAGAGAGTGAGATGCCAGCTCCTTTCATTCAGTCAGTAGCTTCAAACATTTCTGGACGTTTTTCAATGGCAAAAATCAATGAATATTGTAAATGCACAAACAGTAATATCTCCACATTGCACGGTGCAATTCTGAAATTTTTAGCTTTTTCCTGTTAATCCTAGCATGATAAA
This sequence comes from Phyllobates terribilis, assembly GCF_046119375.1. Classification (NCBI taxonomy): domain Eukaryota; kingdom Metazoa; phylum Chordata; class Amphibia; order Anura; family Dendrobatidae; genus Phyllobates; species Phyllobates terribilis. Next base: position 252,205 of record NW_027364336.1, read on the forward strand.
GAAGATTCAAAGAGAGTGAGATGCCAGCTCCTTTCATTCAGTCAGTAGCTTCAAACATTTCTGGTATATGAAAAACATGTTTTTCAATGGCAAAAATCAATGAATATTGTAAATGCACAAACAGTAATATCTCCACATTGCAAGGTGCAATTCTGAAATTTTTAGCTTTTTCCTGCTAATCCTAGCATGATAAAGAAGATTCAAAGAGAGTGAGATGCCAGCTCCTTTCATTCAGTCAGTAGCTTCAAACATTTCTGGTATATGAAAAACATGTTTTTCAATGGCAAAAATCAATGAATATTGTAAATGCACAAACAGTAATATCTCCACATTGCAAGGTGCAATTCTGAAATTTTTAGCTTTTTCCTGCTAATCCTAGCATGATAAAGAAGATTCAAAGAGAGTGAGATGCCAGCTCCTTTCATTCAGTCAGTAGCTTCAAACATTTCTGGTATATGAAAAACATGTTTTTCAATGGCAAAAATCAATGAATATTGTAAATGCACAAACAGTAATATCTCCACATTGCAAGGTGCAATTCTGAAATTTTTTGCTTTTTCCTGCTAATCCTAGCATGATAAAGAAGATTCAAAGAGAGTGAGATGCCAGCTCCTTTCATTCAGTCAGTAGCTTCAAACATTTCTGGTATATGAAAAACATGTTTTTCAATGGCAAAAATCAATGAATATTGTAAATGCACAAACAGTAATATCTCCACATTGCACGGTGCAATTCTGAAATTTTTAGCTTTTTCCTGCTAATCCTAGCATGATAAAGAAGATTCAAAGAGAGTGAGATGCCAGCTCCTTTCATTCAGTCAGTAGCTTCAAACATTTCTGGTATATGAAAAACATGTTTTTCAATGGCAAAAATCAATGAATATTGTAAATGCACAAACAGTAATATCTCCACATTGCACGGTGCAATTCTGAAATTTTTAGCTTTTTCCTGTTAATCCTAGCATGATAAAGAAGATTCAAAGAGAGTGAGATGCCAGCTCTTTTCATTCAGTCAGTAGCTTCAAACATTTCTGGTATATGAAAAACATGTTTTTCAATGGCAAAAATCAATGAATATTGTAAATGCACAAACAGTAATATCTCCACATTGCACGGTGCAATTCTGAAATTTTTTGCTTTTTCCTGTTAATCCTAGCATGATAAAGAAGATTCAAAGAGAGTGAGATGCCAGCTCCTTTCATTCAGTCAGTAGCTTCAAACATTTCTGGTATATGAAAAACATGTTTTTCAATGGCAAAAATCAATGAATATTGTAAATGCACAAACAGTAATATCTCCACATTGCACGGTGCAATTCTGAAATTTTTTGCTTTTTCCTGTTAATCCTAGCATGATAAAGAAGATTCAAAGAGAGTGAGATGCCAGCTCCTTTCATTCAGTCAGTAGCTTCAAACATTTCTGGTATATGAAAAACATGTTTTTCAATGGCAAAAATCAATGAATATTGTAAATGCACAAACAGTAATATCTCTACATTGCACGGTGCAATTCTGAAATTTTTAGCTTTTTCCTGCTAATCCTAGCATGATAAAGAAGATTCAAAGAGAGTGAGATGCCAGCTCCTTTCATTCAGTCAGTAGCTTCAAACATTTCTGGACGTTTTTCAATGGCAAAAATCAATGAATATTGTAAATGCACAAACAGTAATATCTCCACATTGCACGGTGCAATTCTGAAATTTTTAGCTTTTTCCTGTTAATCCTAGCATGATAAAGAAGATTCAAAGAGAGTGAGATGCCAGCTCCTTTCATTCAGTCAGTAGCTTCAAACATTTCTGGTATATGAAAAACATGTTTTTCAATGGCAAAAATCAATGAATATTGTAAATGCACAAACAGTAATATCTCCACATTGCACGGTGCAATTCTGAAATTTTTAGCTTTTTCCTGTTATTCCTAGCATGATAAAGAAGATTCAAAGAGAGTGAGATGCCAGCTACTTTCATTCAGTCAGTAGCTTCAAACATTTCTGGACGTTTTTCAATGGCAAAAATCAATGAATATTGTAAATGCACAAACAGTAATATCTCCACATTGCAAGGTGCAATTCTGAAATTTTTAGCTTTTTCCTGTTAATCCTAGCATGATAAAGAAGATTCAAAGAGAGTGAGATGCCAGCTCCTTTCATTCAGTCAGTAGCTTCAAACATTTCTGGTATATGAAAAACATGTTTTTCAATGGCAAAA